>NC_045439.1:120286170-120586170 GCF_002776525.5 Piliocolobus tephrosceles
ATCTCTTGACCTCGATGCATTTTTAAAAGTATGAACCCAGGCTCTGAAACAGGTATTGTGATCATATATGTACCATATGGGCAGCTAGATTTCTTCCAGAAAGCCACCATTTCAAGCTCAGAGAAATAAAGATTTAACATTTAATGTGTTCAGAGGAGAGTGAGTAGAGTGAAGTGCAGTGGGAAGCATGCTGCAGTGGAGTCACATTGACCTGGATTCAAGTCTGTACATCACATGACCTTGAGCAAGCAATTTATCTACTTTGAATCTCTGTTTCTTCACCTATAAAATGATATTTTAAATATTAAAGATAATATTAAGACAAAAAATGTATGGGAAAAAGTTTAAAAGACAAGGAAGACTTTAGGACTTGCAGTAGAAAACTTAGCTCAACTCCGCTGAGCAAGAGGCCTGAGAGTTTTAAATGCTTAGGGGGGTAATTATAGGCCATCAGGGTTTGCTGATCTACTATACGTGTAAGTAAAAGTAAACTTTCTTGTATCTTCATGACAGGAGGTAATTTTACAAATAGGTACAAGGTACCAACCAAAGTTAGGCTCCTATCTCCTGTCTCTAACTGGGAGATATTAACAGATTGTTGTCTTATCATCCTTAAGGTTTACATTTCAAAGGCATAGCTCCCAGAAACTTGAGAATGACAATCCCAGGTTGTACACCTGGTAAGAAGTCTTTTAAAATATTTACACCTCAAGGGGACAGAGAAAGAATTTACAATTACAAGTTTTATAAAGAAAGTTTTCTATGAAAAGGGAGGTCAGGGGCCTAGAGGCAGGAAATAGACTGCATAAAGTTTGGTCAAGCTGAGAAAAATGTTAAGACTTTGACAAATACTGCTTGAAAAGTAATTGATTCCGGCTGTAGAACATAGTAGGTGTTCAAAGAATGGGAAAAATCATAGCTATTATTGCTAATGATTATTGCTATAGAAAACCTAATCTAAATGAGACAAAACCTCCATCGACCTACATTCTGGTAAATGCTAAGTTATATGTCATAAGAAAGGAATGAATGTTTTGGCTAACTATGAATTCACCATTTAGCATAGGTTGGAGAGAACTAGTGGACACAAACGCCTCATCTGGGCTAGTGTCATGCCGTCACCTAGCAACCTCTCCTAGTCATATGTCTTGCCTCCCCACATCAAAGGTATCTGGAAAGAGACACAGTCGGAGAATAAAGCAATGGAGATCATTCTTTTTGCTAACAGAAAAAGACATAAGCCAAACCAAATATTTTATAACTATTGTTTCATGCCTAATGTGACATTGAACATTGGCAGAAACTACTTCTTGTTGGTGGGTGGTTTGAGGTGAGAGAAGATAGAGTGCAAAGATTCTGAAAATGACATACTTCAAAGCACACTGGCTGTTAGAACCCCATATTGTATATAGTACAAAAGAATTCAAGGCCTTCAGCAGATTTAGTTTAATATCACTGGAGGACTAGAGGCCTCTGTAAAACTCATACTAAAGACTGTGTCCACTGAAGTAGCCCACTAAGGGAACATGACCAGTAGTAAAGTTAGGGTTGATATACACAGTTTTGAAATGTCCCAATGGAATATTATGAATATCCGTGTTTTGTAAGCCATATAAACTTGAGTATGTAGTTCTAATCAACTAAAATCTGGATTGCTGCAGCTTGCCAAAATTTCATGGGAAAAGTGCTTTTCTTTTTGTGGTTTCCTTGCCGGGATATTTTTTGAAAGTAAACACATAAATATATTTTGAATTGGCAAATATTTGAAAGTCCAAGATGGCTTCCCAAGAGGATCTGTAGTTTGAATTATATGGCAATGCAATAAAACAAGGATACTTTGGCTGAAGAAGAAGAGGAACACAGAAGCAAAGAAAGTGCAATTTGGGTGTCACTCCCAGGAATTCTTGCCTTCTGGCTTTAGGGTAGCATCAGGATTGGAAGTCTTTTTTTTTTTTTTTTCTTTTTAATCATTTAGCCCAATCCATTAATTTTTAGACAGTAAAACAAAAAAGGTATAAAATAGCAGAAGGCACTCGACTAGTTTTGTTGCCATGCTTGGTCTAGAATGTGGGTTTCTTTGTCCTTAAATGAAGACTTCTCTTCTACACTCATGGACCCTAAATAGAAAACTGTTCTCTCTTAGAATGCATATGAGAGGGGAGACAGCATAGATCTTCAGTACGACATTGCTGAGAGAACGTGACTTCAGTATAGTCACAGGATATGTATAGCTATAGACCATACAATTTGTGGTAGTTTTTCTCTTTTCTATGTACCTTTTTATTTGCTACTTAGTGGTAATAGTGCTTACAGGTAGAGATTATTAAAATCATCTATTGAGGACAGTGGTTTAAAGAATTACAAATCCAACCCCTCCTTTCTTTTCCCTTTTGTGCTAACAGTGTTTATGCTCTTTATGACATGTAGTATTTTTCACTATATTACAAACTCTCTGTGAGGAAGCGTCTTATATTTATCTTTATCCTCTGAGTTCTAACAAAGAGCCAACCACTTAGATGCTTAATATATATGTACATTTTCTTAATATATGTATGTATATATTATTTACTTAAATACATGTGTATGCATATATACATGTATGTAAATGTATGTATATGTTATTTACTTAAATACATGTGCATGCATATATACATGCATGTACCTATACATGTGTGTATTCATACACACCTGAGTGTGTGGCTCCTCATGGCTCTAATGTTTGACTGCTTACTGATTAACAGAGAAATGATGGCTACTTTCAAAGCAATAGGGCTGCAGAGGAGCTTTAACTCCTCCAGTGTTGGCAAAGAGAGGGCAAAGTGTCCATTTAATCGGGGAGCAGAGGTCTGTATGAGTAATCTTGTAGCGGTAACTATCCTAAGAGAAGGATAATCTATAGACATGTCATATCTAATTCTCACTCACCTTCCCCTTGTCATCATACCCAGCGGCTTCTGGATGTGTGTTGAAATTGTAGAGTAGCACAGATTTGTCTGTGAATCTTTCCCTAAACCCTCAGAAAGAATTAATTACTTCTTTCTTTGTGCTTATAAAGGAATTAATATCTGACTCTACTGCAGCCATTATAATGTTTTATAAGTGTCTGTCTCTCATTAAATTTTGAGTTGCTTAAGTGCATGGACCATGTCTTAGCTATTTTCACATCCTTTAATGTCTTTCATATAGCAGATGAATGAATGAATAAGGATAAATACCGAACTTTGACTACACTTCCCGAGTGCCTGTCATTCTGTCTGTCTGTCTATCAATCAACTGTTGTCACTGTTCTAAGTGCTATAGAGACTTAACTCATTTAAACCTCCTAACAACTTTATTTTACAGAGGAGGAAGCTGATTTCATAGAGACTAAATAACTTGTTGAAGGTCACACATATGATAAGGCAGAACAAAGAATTCACACCCAGGGAGTGAGACTGCAGAGTATCTACTCCAGCCTTTTCTGGCCTGGATGTTCAGCATTTACGATGTTAAGAGATCAGGATCCGAAAATAGTAGAAACAGAACAAATTATTATGACTAGGAATAGTAGAAAGCAGTTATGTCTGCAGCAAGAGGTTTCTGTTGACCACTAGTTGTTCACAGGGATTCTTGTTGAAAAACAATAGGGAAGGAGGATATTGGAACCAAAATGGTGTTCTAGACGTAGAGGTACAGAAGTGAAGCAGAAGAACTTTGAGGCTCATTCTCCTTACAGTGGTATCTGGACATGTTTGGAATGATTTTCTTTGTCTTCATAGAGTGTTTATACCTTGTCCTGCTCTCTCTTCTGAGGAAATGGCTAACACATAGGCTCATTACTTCCTAGGGCTTAAAAATGAAAATTACATATTTATTATCATTGTTTTATCATAAAGTAAGCCTACATTCCACAGTGTATTCTGCAGATGGTTTCAAAGGCTGCCAGAGTCTGCTCTGGGGCCTGTGGTTGACTACATAAATAGAGGGTCAAGAATACCAAAACCTCTGAGGTGTCACAAACCTATTGTTTTAAAAAATAGAACTCCCATTGTATTATTAGCTGATAAAGGCAGCCTGCACAACAACCCCAACATTGTCTGCTTCTCATTGTAAACTTAGAAAGACAAGGAACAAATTTACAGTTTCTATTTTGAATCCATTGTTAAGCCCTCAGGAATGTGTGGCTTAAAAGCCCATTTGGTGCCTTGGAGAAGGATGGTGAACAGTTACACTTCACATTACTCATGTCCTTCAGGGAAATGCTCTTGTTCTTGTTGAAGTAAAGTTTCTGGAGGGAACACTTTGCATTATGTATCCGTCCCTACTCACTCTGATTACTGTTTTTGAAGTTCCCTTGGGTTCTTCCAAACCAGACACAGTCTCTAAATTCTCAGTGATGCTCTTCACTTCTAATACACGTACTGTTCCAGCCTCATTGCCATGATCATTCCCAGATTCAGAGGGACCAGGTGGGGAAGTGATCCAGGATGCGTACTGGTAGGCTGCAAGAAAAACATCTAAGTAAAAATAAGTAGATTCAGGTCAAAGCAGCTAATTGCTGCAAGAACTCTAACCTCCCATGTAGGTAAGTCCCCACACTCATTTGCTTAGACTCAAGACAGCCTCTTAAAATCAATGCTTGGGAAAGTATGCTTCTCTTGACATATAATTCACATGGCTCCCAGAGAGTGACTTGAGCCTGGAGGAAAATATCTCCATTTCAGACCTGCAGTTTTATTCTTGTTCTTTCTTCTTTGTCTTGCTTTTCTCTTCTTGTTTTTTCTCTTTTCTCCTCTTTATTTCCCTTTCTTTTATGTCTCTCTCTCTGTCTCTCTGATTTCCAATTCTGTCCAGCAGAACTTTCTCTGACAACTGGAAATGGTCGACATTTGTACTGCCCAATGCAGTAGCTTCTAACTACATGTGACTACTGAGAACTTGAAATGTTGTTAGTGTAACCGAGGAAAGGCATTTTAAATTTAATTCAATTTGAAGTTGAATAACTACACTTGACTCATTGGTATCAAATTGGCCAGAGCATCTTTAGACCAACTATTATCTCTAACATTATATATATTATTCAGATGTTGGTGACTGAGAGTTGATAACCTGTTTAGCTCATTTTTCTTTCATTTTAAAAGATCATTTATCAGCAGAGAAACTTGATCCAACTTGCAAAGTTTGGTTCAAGTTTTTCCAAACCCTCTGCCTCTACTTTAGAGGGCTCTCAGGGCCAGATAATACTTAGTGTTTTTTCTGAAGACAGAATGCTTCCCTCTGGTTGACTGGAGACTAGATATTCTCTAGTTAGGGATGCAGGGCACCCCAGTGTGACTGGAGGTTCAGATAGGGCTCATTTGCAAGGCATGGGAGCAGATATATTTGAAAATTTCATGAGTGAAGGCAGAGGTAGCAAACTCTTTAGCCATCTGCAGGAATAAACAATGTTGGTGCAAGGGTCTTGAGCCTGGGAAAGGCATAAAGAGAAGGGAAAGGAGGAGTGTGAAAATAGATAGTAGGGAAAGAAGAAGGAAGAGAAATGAGAAGGGATAGTCAAATACCCACATTAAGGGTGAGAATGTTACTAAGTGATCTTAGTCACAGCTCTGTTTCTAGTTATCGACTCCTGGGAAGATAGACTCTCTTACCAGAAAACCTTTACTTTAGTCAGCCACAGAGGCTCATATCTCAGGATTTGATGTGGCTCTGGGGGCAGAGATGGAGGGGATGCCAGCTAATTTTATGTATCCTCCAGAATTTATCAGAACTGAACTTAAGATGAGTTTAATGCCACTCTCAGGGAGACCAGCTACTAATTTGTGTCTTTCTTTTTCTTATTTTCCTCTTTTCTTCTAACTATATATTTTTTTTTAAGCTTGACGAATATGACCTGAGAATCTAGTGACTGCTTAGTTTTTTGGTCAGCATGTTTTTCTTATTAGTAAAAGAGAAATATTAAAGACATTTTATTAGGACAGTAATAAAGGCAAATATATTTCTTATAAATCTAAAGTTTTGCTAAATCATAGTTTTGTTTTTTTTCCTTCCTGAGCAATTCGCCAACAATCCTGGAGCCATGTTTCTCATATCTGGGAAATCTATTTTACATTGACTTCTTGTATTTGCTACATTTTATATTGACTGGCTTTGCTGTATTTTAAATGTATTTGTGTCTAGACTTGTAGGGCTTTAGCTACAGCCAATTTCTACATTATTAAGAGGGTTATTTTGAATGGCCCCTGTGAATAAACCTAATTTTCCCCTCTGATTAGTGCTTAATTTGAAATTGTTTGTGCAGTGATGAAATCTTTCTTGAGTTTCACTTCCAGATTCCAGTTTCCATTCCCAGAGGTTCCTTTGATTACATAAATGCTTTCAGGGTGATTATGTGGGCAAAATTGTATATTAGGTAGTTTAGTGCTTTCGGTAAGAAATTGTGTTGTATAGAAAGAAGGGCTGTGAGTTAGGTTTTAAGTACTTTATAGTTACATGATCGCTTCTTCTATTCAATGTAAAATGTGCCCTGTATCTATAGTCCTTCAGAATTTTGTCACCCAACCTTTGACTGGAGATTCGTGTCTCTTTGAGATTTCATATTCCATTGCAGGATGATTTTTCTACATATACACATCAGGCTTTTCAGAATATATTTTCTCATGTCCCTCGTCCCCTCCTCTCCAATCTTCAATTTTTATAATCAATGTCTTGAGAAATAAAGCTGTGTGTTCATTATAGTCCCCAAAATCTAACCAAAATCATGGCACATGACTGCCTTATGGGCCAATGCTTGCATTATAAATTTCTGTTCATATATTCTCTGATCCCTGGCCAAACAGTGTGCTGTCTGTACTCACAGGTCCATAGCTGGGGAGAAATTTTGCCTTAGGATGAATCAAACCTTGAGTCTCACCCATACCTGACTGAGATGGCATTAAGTGAGATTTTGGACTAGAGTTGATGCTGAAATGGGTTAAGTCTTTTGAAGATGTTAAGATGAGGTAAATATATTTGCATGTGAGAAGGACATAAATGTGGGGGCAGCCAGAGAGCAATGTGTTACAGATGACCTTATTTGGAAATAGAATCTTCAAGAGGCAATCAAGTTAAAATGAGGCCATTTCGGGTTGGCCTTAATCTAATATGACAGTGTCATTATAAAACAGAGGAATTTGGACACAGACATGCACAGAGGGGTTACAATTTGAACATATAGAGAAAACACCATGCAAATGTGAAGATAGCCATCTCCCTGCCAAAAAAGAGGGCTGGAACACATCCTCCCTTCATGGCCCTCAGAAAGAACTAACCCCAGCAATCTCTTGATTTTGAATTTCTGGCCTCCATAATTGTTAGGCAACAAATCTCTGTTGTTAAGCCACACAGTTTGTGGTACTTTGTTATAGCAACCCTAGCAAACTAACACAATGCCGGGCCCCAAGCTGAATAGACTGGAAGACGGGAGAGACAGAATCTCATATAGCATGTGCTGATCCAGTGACAGCTCCAGACATTGTCTAGATATTCACCTCCAGCTTGCCACAATATTATTTTCTGTATTTTTCCTTTTTATTACTTTCAATTTTTATAATTTCTCCTATTCTCTATGAATCTCGAAGAATTACCAATAGCCAGTCCAAGGATAACATCTGCAAATTTTCAGTATCATCAGATGTTATCACACCCAAGAGATGCTAAAAATTTTCACTCTTGCTAATAATACAAGAATCCCACCTTATCTATAGGGGGTAAGTTCTGAGTCTCCTAGTAGATGCCTGAAACTACAAATAGTACCAAACCCTATATTACTTACATTTTTTCCTATATGTATATACTGATGATAAAGCTTAATTTACAGATTAAACACAGTACGATATTAACAATAAATAATAATAAAATAGAACAATTATAGAACAACATATTCTAATACAAGTCATGTGAAGGTGTTCCCTTGTTCTTTCTCTCAAAATACCTTAATATTTTTCAGTCTGCTATTGACAACTGGTAACTGAAACCATTGAAAGTGTAACCATAGATAAGAGGGGAGTACTGTATTAGCTAATATTTACTGATCACCTGCCATGTTCCAGGTAACATATTAAGATATTAACTTCTTTAGTTATTACAACATTACATAAAAGCAGGAATTATCATTTTCCTCATTCTAGAAAGCAGAGTAGAAGGGCCATGCCTCACACGTGTAATCTCAGCACTTCAGGAGGCCAAGGCAAGGGATCGCTTGAGTCCAAGAGTTCAAGACCAGCGTAGGCAACATAGTGAGACCTTGTCTCTGTAAATGAAAAATGTCAGCTTGGCATGGTGGGTTGCACCAGTGCTCCTAGCAACTCAAGAGGCTGAGGTGGGAAGATCGCTTGAACTTGTGAGGTCAAGTTTACAGTGAGCCGTGATTATGCCTCTGGACTTCAGCCTGGGCAACAGAGAGCTTGCCTCAAAAGGAAAATAAAAGGAAAGCAGGGAACTGAGACAGAAATGCTCAGCAAAATGACAAACCTCACAAATCCAGTTAGTGGCAGAATAATGGCCACTAGTGCGGTTTTAACCATGTCTCCACTAAGAGAATCAAATTCCAGATTGAGAAAATGGAAGTAAGGTAAGGTTTACATAGGGAGGCCACAGGTAGATAATCACTTTTACATATTGAAAGACATCGTTTAAGAAACAATTCAAATCAAGCATTTCCAATTTTTCCCACTGAAGATTTTTTCCAATAGTAAAGCCTAACATTGGTAGGCATTACATCAGTTCACATTTTAAGCCACAGACAGACCAAAAACAATTGCTGCGTCAGCTCAAAGGAACATTCTTCTGTAATCAATTAAATTCATTGCCTTGATTATTCAATTCCTGCCAAGAAACAATTTAAAAAGCCTGTTCACAACACTTTGTTTTACAATTTCCAAGACCACTAAAATGACCTCCTGAGGACCTGGAATTTTAAGATTTTTTTTTCCAGTATTGCCTGAGGACAATATAGCAGGAAAACAAAAATGAACAAACCCCACTTACATCTTAGTGCTATATATGTGAAATATACACTCTTCATTCATCAGGCTTTTTAATCTACATGTTATAACTGTTATCAAGTGACATGGTTTTGCTGTAAGCAATTAAAGGACTTTGGAGACCTCAGAACTGGACGAGCACTATGGCTTTACCATGTAGTTTCTGTGTGTACCTTAGCAAGTCACCTACCCCTCTGAATTTCAGTGACCTAATCTTTAAATAAAGACAACAATGCTTATGTCACAGGTGGGTATGATAATTAAATAGAATAGTGAGCATAAAACATCTAGTATATTATTGAGATAATTACCTTTTCCTTCCATCCAACTTTCCCCTCACTCATTCTCCCAGGTGTACAGCTTGGTTCTATAACTTTATGTCAGCTTGCCAAGGGTTGACATGAAGAACCTTGATAACAGCCACAGAAGTAGACTAAAACTTAACTTAGAACCACTCTGAAGTCAGTTCCCAGCTTGCATTTTTGTTTGACAGGGAAAAGTGAAGACTACATAGGCAATAGGCTTTCTGGCCTCCACTTGTACAAGGGTAGGTTTGTGTTTAAGAATTTTCAAGACAGATTTTTTTTTCCCCATTTCACTCAGAGCCAAGGTAAAGATAGGTAATTACTCCCATGATTTTCATCTAAATTGTGTGGCGGGGGGAGGGTTTTTTTTTTGCTTGTTTTCTTTTTTTTTTTTTTTTTTTTTTGAGATGGAGTCTGGCTCTGTCGCCCAGGCTGGAGTGCAGTGTCACAATGTCGGCTGACTGCAAGCTCTGCCTCCCGGGTTCACACCATTCTCCTGCCTCAGCCTCCCGAGTAGCTGGGACTACAGGCGCCCGCCACTACGTCTGGCTAATTTTTTGGATTTTTGTTAGAGACGGCGTTTCCCTGTGTTAACCAGGATGGTCTCAATCTCCTGACCTCGTGATCCTCCCACCTTGGCCTCCCGAGGATCCGCAGTGAGCCACTGCGCCCTGCCTTGTGTGTGTTTTAAGTTTACCCCTCTACTTGTTTCCTTTCCAGAGTTTTGGCCTTATGTTGAGTCTGTAGTCTCAGGTCTCTGAGTTCTAACCTTCCTCCTTGAGTGAGCCCTAAACTACCCCTTCACTTTTTCAGTAAAAACTCATCTCTAGATAATACAGAATTGGCAGATACCCACGGGCAGAATCCTGCTTTGGTGCGTTCATACCTCTCTAGCTTCTGCCTTCCAGATTTCTAGTTTCCGAGAATTGCTTTTAATGTCCTGACAACAAATCAGTGAATTTAAAAACATTTTACAAAGTATTTTTTTTCTTTCACATTTTTAGCTACCGTCTACCATTTTCCGTATTTTTAGGAATAGAATTCCAGTCTCACAGATTATTTTCAACCTTTTCTAAATAGAACACTAAGGAAATTCCCTTAGTTTGCTTAGGTTGCCATAACAAAGTACAATAGGCTGGATGGCTTACACAACAGAAATTTATTTTCTCACAGCTCTGAAGGCTGGGAGTCTGAGAACAGGGTACCACTATGATCTGTCCCCGTGTAGGTTCTCCCCTTGGGTTGCAAACAGTAGCTTTCTTGCTGCGTCCTCACATGACCCTTTTCTGTGATTGAGGGGAGAGAAAGAGAAAGAGTAAGATTTCTAGTGTTCCTTCCTATAAGGGGACTGATCCCACCGCAAAGACTCCAACCTCATGACCTCATTTAGCCTAATTACCGGCCATGGGCCCTGTCTTCAAATACAATCACATTGAACGTCAGAGCTTCATCATAGGAATTTGGGGAAAACAAACAGTCCATAACAACTCCTTTCTGTTGAAATAATGGCTTTCTGCTGTATGCAGAAAGCAAGTATCATGCCTACTGGTATGATCTTGAACTTCAACACTTGTAATGATAATCTAACTCAAAGAGTTGTTTTACAAACTAAATACAATACCACATATAATACAGGGATCACAATGCCTAGCACAGTAGGAATTTAGCAAAGAGTCCTTCCCCTTCCCTCTTGCTTCTACCACTTGCTGTGCCCACAGAGTAGTTGCATGTAGCTGACTGGTACAGAAGGACCAACCTCAATTTCAGCTAAGAAATGCAGCAGACAGTGCAACGATAGTCCCAATTACATTACCCTGTTGAGAGTTTTCATCATGTAGGTCACCAGAAGGGAATAAAATGGAGACAGTGGCATAACATGAAAGCAATTAGAAAGGTTTATTGAAGAAACAAGTAAAAATGAAGTCAGACAAAAAGATGACACTTGGATGCTTTCGTTTTAAAACTCACACCCAAGCCACAAGTTATAAGCCATCCAGATGGTGAGCTCAAGAAGACAGAAATGAATCACTTATTTGTACTACAGTTGGAGGATTTAAAGATCTTTGGGGAAGATGTTCAAAAGCTTCACTCCAATTAACCTCACCTCATTAAGTTTGCCCATCCACAGATCAGAGCCAAAGAATGAATTTCAAGGATGAAAGAGAAAGATCAGGGAAGATACCTGAAGTCTGTAGTAATTTCTCCAGAATGAAGAAACCCCCCGAGAGAAAAATGAAGCAGCTTTAGTAGACAGGATGGATCAACATGCAACCAGGATAAAACATAATTCTTCCCAGAAAGTGTTGAAATGGGGACAACCTTCTGATTTAATTTTAAAGGCTATATTTGAACTATGTTACCCCTTTCTGAATTTCATCTGATAACTGAAACAAATTATCATGTGCCACTGTTTGTAGTTTGCAGAATCCTAACCTAGATCATTCTAGGTTAGGATTCTAGGTTAGAACCCATTTCTTCTCTCTGAAACTTTCCCTCTTGCATAACAATAGAAAGAAAAAGGGAAATGGTATTTCTTCTTGCAGATAGTCATCCAATAAAAAGTGTGGTAATTCTGGTGGAATCTCTGAAAATTAAGATATTTTAACAGCCCTAAAATATTGCCAGAAAGTGCTATTTTAAAATGTCTTCGTGACCTTTCTGGCTAAATTGGAAATGAAAAATAAGAGATAAGCACATTTTTCTTATTTAAGAGAAGTGAAAAGCTGTCACTAATGGACGAAGAAAATGAGGAAGTAGAAAAGAACAGGTGGGAGAAACTGGAAACATAAACCACAAAGTCCATGTCTGTACTATAATTTGTATTTTATACATTCTTTGCAAAACACTTCTACAGATTTCTAATTGTCCTATAGGACCCTTTCCCAAATGTAGATCCTTTTTCTTGATTCTCTAAATTTTAATACTAAGCAGTGCCTCTTTCAAAATGAGCAATTATTAGAAAAGAAAATTAGGCTGGGCACTGTGGCTCACGTCTGTAATACCAGCACTTTGGGAGGCTGAGGCAGGTGGATCGCCTGAGGCTAGGAGTTCGAGACCAGCCTGACCAACATGGCAAAACCCTGTCTCTACTAAAAATGCAAAAATAGCCAGGTGTGGTGGCAGATACCTATAATCCAAGCTACTTGGGAGTCTGAGGCAGGAGAATCACTTGAACCCAGGAGGCGGAGGTTGCAATGAGCTGAGATTGAGCCACTGTGCCCCAGATGGTGACAGAGACTCCGACTCAAAAAAGAAAAAAAAAAAAAAATTAAAGGATTTGACCCCTCTCAATCCTCACAGTACCTTCTCAACTGAGATTGTAAATATTAAAATCTTAGAATTTGTAATTAGGCAAAAACAAAAGAACTTCTAGTAGATGACACATGCCTCTTTCCTGGTTTCTGGCTTCGAGGAAGGATGCCATCACTCCTGTCTGCTGTCTTTGAAATTCCCAGGTATTGACCAAATAGTTGTATGTATGTATATCTGTGTATGTCTATGTATATCTTTTCATATATATGTAAAATTGCAATCATCTTACTTTAGCCCCTCCAGTAATAATTTTGTGTGTTTCTTGGATGCATAGCAGGTATTCTATTTATGTTTACTGCAAACAAATATTTTTTCAAAAAGCAATGGAATTATTGTAGAACCAGATAGATTTAACAATTATGACAGAGGAATAGCAATATAACAGATCTGCTAAGTAGAGCAAAATAAATTGCAAAATGATGCAGTAGGGGCATACTGAAATTTAACATGGCAGCGGGGATATGGGTATATACCTCATTCCAACTGCAACTGATTCCCCATATAAGTAGCTACTTTAGCTTACCTGGTGCGTGGATGGAAATTCTGTTAATGCTGAATGCCCCCCTCCCCTGTCCCACTCCAATGAACATTTTATAGAGAAACCAATATTAATGTAGGTCATTGAAAACAAAATTTACATGCTTCTGTGAAGGTTGATCAATACGATTAGGCATGTCCCTTCTGCAATTACTTAAAAATTTATTCTTCCTTGTTATAATCCTACGGAATGGATTGAAACAGAGAAAATGGAAAGAGAAAGACACCATTAACTGAAAATCCAGCGATGATCTCTGATAAATGAAACAATTATTTTTGTGCTATTTTTAGAATTCAACAATATTTCTTTCATAAGACTATACCATGCCCTCAAGTTTGTTTTTATTTATAAATGCCTCTGCTAAGAGTCATTCAAGTTTGTACTTCTCATATTTTTCTATCCTATGTTAGCTGGGGAGCATATGAGATGGCCTGTATACTTGACAATGGGGCTTCAAAGCATTCTAAGAGAAGAAAATAATGTTACCATTGGCTTATATGGTATATGATTGAGTACGCTGTAGCTTTTTAAAAATCAAGAACATTTATAGCTATGTTTCAGAGTGCTCTCTTAAAAGCAGAAGTATCAAATCAATGGGAGTCAGTGGGAGTATGGGAGGAGGTGCACAAAAATAACTACAAATTTGCTCAGAAACAAAATTTTTTTTTTCTTGTCTTTAAAAATGCCTGTTGCGTTAAAGAGTGTCTCACACATGAAAATATTCTGCTTTATGTTCAGAAGTTATTCATGAAAGGGGGCTTGAAATTTTGGGTGTTCTCTGCAAGAGGGATATATAGACTTTTGATAAAACTGTTCAAATTTCATAAAGAATATTGATACAGACAAAGATACAACCTGTGAGTTTCTTCAGCAGTTTCATACGCTTTTCTAGTTGAGATTAATTTTTTGCAGAAAGTGAAGCAAAGCCAGAATCCATTTTGGAAGATTTTCCTTAAGTTGCAAGGAGGAGAATACTCAGCTTAACAGTTTTTCCTTCTCAGCCCTAAATAAAGCAATCCAGCCAAATACTCATTTCATTTCTACCCTGAAGATATCATTATGTTCCTGTGGTCAATGCATGAATCTCTGAATATCTTGTTATATAGCACAAATTGTAAAATGTCTGGGATGGTGGAAAGTACATTGGAATGCAAGGTAGAAAATATACATCCTAGTTGTGATTCTTCTAATAGTAGCTATGAGAATTTTTAGAAACCACTTAATTTTCTGTATCTCAGTCTACTTTGAAAATGGGGAGGTTATTGTAGATGATCTCCAGAATCATTTCTAGGCTTAACACAGTGATTTCTATGACTCAAAAGAAAAAGCAAAACAGAAGAATGTTTACATTTGTCTCTCAGCCTATCATGATATATATTTATATATTTATACATATATATTAATATACATGTATAAATACATATATGTATATACATATAAATATATATTTATATGTATAAATATATACATATAAAATTCTGAATGAAGAATAGAATACTTAGTATTTTTCCATTTAATTTTGTTGCCCTAAATATTTTTTATATTCACATGAGAATCACTTTTTGCAATTTTTGGGGGGTTGGTGGGTGGGGCTCTTACTTTTAAATTTATATGGTCATAGAGTGTTAAGGCCAAACAGGTTGGTGCTGTCAACTCCAACACACAGATCAGCTTCCCTCATGGGAAATAAAACTGTATAATTTTTAAAAGTTATTTATTCACTCATTTACTCTCTAAAGAAGCAAGTGAAAAAGCAGTGCAGATATTTGCAGGGAGAACATTGCAGGAAGAGAAATATGCACGTGCAAAGACAGAGATGGGAGCATGCTTGGCATACCTGAGGAACAGTGAGGAGGTAAGTCTGAGAAGGAATGTTTGTAGGAGATAAGGTTGGGGGAGAGCAAGGGCTGATCATATATGTATTTCTACGTTATGATAAAGGTTTTGCTTTTTACTCTAAGACATGAGAAGACCAGACTAAACCTGATTTACATTTAAGCAAAGAACTCTAGCTGCCATATGAAGAATAGGTTCTAGACAGCAATGTTGGTAGTCCAGAGACCTACTAAAAGACTATTCTTGTGATACTTAAAGAATGATGGTGTCTGGGCTTAGAATTATAGGGAAAGAAGTGGCAAGAAATAGATTCAAAATACAATGATGAAGGTCAATTTTTCAAAGAAGGGAAAAACACCTTAAGCTGTTCTAAAGTGGAAACTATCTCAAACTGGTTTGGGTAGAAACATATGGATTGACCTGTGGGATAGAGAGGCACATGACACAGCCATTTTTAGACACCTAGCCAAAAGCTCTTCCCTGATGCACATTTGGGCCATACAGTTTTAGTCTGTCTCGGTCTACTTTTTTCTCTTATAACACACACACACGTCTTACCGTGTCAGTTGGGATCCATAAAATCAAACAGAAAACTGAGAAATGGAAATCTTTTAAATAGTAAAGATGTGCTTAGACTAGTATATTCCAGAATAATCGGTCTGATGATAGAAGAAAAGGTTCCCTGGTAAATAGCTGGAGAAGAGGGAGTACTGCTTCCTTTTTGAGATTCAAAGTGAATCTTCCCTATTCTTCTGTATTCCTATTGTATTATTCCTTTAGTGGCTCCAAGAAGTACTATTAGTAAACAAACATAATTTTTAATCCTAGTCTTATCCTAACTTATGGTAAAAAATCCCTGTTTCACATAGCCTCTTCATTATCTTAAACAGGTAGTTACATCTATACAGACAGATGCTGAGAAGCTTGGGCTTAGAGAATGTTATTTCTACATAATCTATTTAAAAATATTTTTATTTTAAAAATAATCTATTTAAAAATATTTCGGTGTTAGGTGCCCTGAACAGCAACAAATGGCTTTTAACGAGCAAATGTGCATATTGGTGATGGGATAGAAGGACTAAAATTTACAATATTGACATCAACTAGAGTTTTATAATGTGAAATTCAAAGTATATCGTAATAACAGAGCAACAAAATTAAATGTAGTTTAGTATTCTTTGCAAAAAATATTGCATTAATTTTGAAGTACATTAAAATAAATTTCTATTATGCAAATATAGATGCTTCCTAAAAATTAATGTAGCTCAATTACATCACTACATGTCAGAAAGGCATTTGAAAGGGTAGGTTGAAAATAATTCTTTTGAATGTCACATAATTTTTCTTTGCAGCTAATCTCTGAAAAGAGAGAAAAAATTCTCTCTACTCAGGCATAGAATAGACGCATTAACAATGGAAAGGTCAGTGCATAATGATGCAAGAGAGAAAAGGCCTAAAGTGCCATATTGATGAAATGAGATGGGGAAAAGTTATATAGAAATATTAATCAATCTTTAATTTAAGACCTTTAGGTAACTTGCTAAAATCTTCTTCACTATTTAAGATCAAGAAAATGCTAACCAGTAAATTCCTTCTGTGAGGAGAGAAAAACCACAAGATCTGTGTGTTTAGATTCAACATTTCTCTTTTCCTTTCAATTCTTTCTATATTGCAGGTAATAATTGACACACTTGAGTTATCCTAGTAGGTATTAGATAGCCATCTCATTCTCAATATAACTTGCCTTCTTGAGCTTAGAAAATCAAAATGTTATAATACAAACTCCGCAATGGAAAATTATGTGTTCATCAAAATTCATATTTGGAAAGTTATGAGGAAATGACCATGACAAAATGGTAGGTAAAATTGCAGTATATAGAACTTTATACATAGTACGATTCACACTTTGTAAAGATAAGTATATGCGAATGCATGTAAAGACCAGAAGAAAATACACTAACAGAAAAACTGTGGTTGTCTTTGGATGATAAAATGCATTTGGAAAATGCATTTTTGTCTGCTTTACTGATTTTACAAGTGTGGTGGTATTTAAGATTTTCAGTGATACGGCTAGCATTAGCAATAAGCAGTTTTCTTTTTTTGACCTCATTCTTACTATCTAATTTACCTGTTGACTGTTTCACTTGCTCTATTAACTTAGGTATGTATTCTAAAGGCCAGTAGGAGCTAGAAGGAAAAGAAAAACTGAACACAGAAAAGGTTAAATTATCATTTTATAGAATCAAGGCTTTAGAGAGATATTTGGAAGGACAATGTGTTTGACTGCTATAAAACTGATTGTATTTACATAAAAATTTCATGGGACATATAGAGTGTACTTAGATAAGACAGAAATAAAGTCACATTGATTCACCGATTCACTTACTATTTATCATATCATAATATTCCAGGAAAGACATAATAAAGGTCTTGACTATGACAGTGAGGGTGAAATGGAAACAAGATCCATCAGAGCCGGGCGCGGTGGCTCACGCCTGTAATCCCAGCACTTTGAGAGGCCGAGGCGGGCGGATCACGAGGTCGGCAGATCGAGACCAGGGTGAAACCCCGTTTCTACTAAAAATACAAAAAAATTAGCCGGGCGTGGTGGTGGGCGCCTGTAGTCCCAGCTACTCGGGAGGCTGAGGCAGGAGAATGGCGTGAACCGGGGGAGGCGGAGCTTGCAGTGAGCCGAGATCGAGCCACAGCACTCCAGCCTGGGCGACAGAGCGAGACTCCGCCTCAAAAAGAAGAAAAAAAAAAATCCATCAGAGATGCAGGAGGCATTCATTAAAAACATAAAATGAGGTAGTTTAGTTTCAATGTCTGTTTCTACCATATACTAGTTAAAAAAAATGGGTCACTCAGATCCCCATTTCAGGATTCGTTTCTTCAACTAGCAGAAGTGACAATTGTTAACAAATCACAATTTAGTAATTTCCTGGGGATTGACCTGGGCAAAAGGAGTTGCCTTGCTGGGAGTTATGCTTCTCCTCCCCAAGAGCAGCCCAAGTTCAATGACTCTGCAAGATGGGGGGGTACCAAAACCTGTCCACCTTGGCTCAATTAAGGAAAATTATAAAGAGCAATTTAAATTTCAGACTTCCATTGTGAGCAGTTTGGATTTTCAGTTGTGAATGAATCTCAGTTCAATGTTTTCCTCTGCTCAGGCATGCTTCCCTTACTACTTCACAGCTATTGTTCCAAAGATCATTGCCCAAGAAACTTCCAGCATATGCATCTCCATCTCAGAATCTGTTTCCTGGGTAATGTGACCCAAGACAATTTGTGACAGACAGGTGTGGTCATAAGAATAGACTAAAAAAATGGGAGTTGAAGGCTGGATTGGCCACAGTTTCACTGGCAATGGGGTACCGGTTACTAGTAGTGAGTGAAACTCTTATAATCTTTGGTATGCTACAGTGGTGGAATTGTTAAAACTTACACCAGTGATCAACTGGATTGGGATACTGATAAAAGGAATATATTGACAGGGGCAATATCTCAAGCATCTGAGAGATTCTAGGGTAGTAGGCATTAAAAGGACAATGAGAACCCAGGAATGCTACTTAATACCATCCAAGCATGGGAGAAAGACAATGAAAGGGTAAAGATGATTAATCACCAATTCAAGGCAAAGTGTGAAAGTGGAAGGGACTCTTTGGCAGCCTATTAAGAGATTCTTATCTCCTGCAGCCTGAGGGTAGAGAAAAAGCTGCGAATTAGGATTCAATTATAAAGATAGAAGTCCAGAGAATGTTGATTTTCAGTATCAGCAAATCTGCTCTGCCCAGGTCAAGGTCCTGGTTGGAAAGGAGCAGGATCTTCAGGATGAGAATATCATGTCTGATGTACTCAAAATCCTTAAAGCCTCAGATATTCCCCAATCTCTGAACTTGCAAAAATGATCAAATTTTCCTTGCTTGGAGGTAATGGAGTAATGTTCAGCTTGCAAGTTAACATGGACTAACCAAGACATAGCCCACCTACGATTCTAGCTTTAGACAAGTAGCTAGGATGAGGTCACAGCATAATCTTACTAGAGAAGTGCTAGACTTGCTAAAAAAGAATAAACTGTAGGACCTAGCCAATACATAACAGCAGGAGCTAGAAGAGTATGCATGGAAGTAATAGCAAAAATGTTAGACATCACCCAAATGCCCATCAGCAGATGAACAGATAAGTAAATATGATATACTCAGTCAATTGAATACTGCATGGTGTTAAAAAGGAATGATGTACCAATATGTACTACAGAATCCATGACAATTTTGCTGAATGACATAAATCAGACCAAAAAAATAAAACTGTTACACTTCAGATACATACATTTCTGGAAAATCCGGTCAGTAGTGACAGTTGATTGGTAATTGCTGGGGGTGTGGGGATGAGAGGATGGGAGGGGAGAGAGGAAGGGACACAGAGGGGCACATGAGATTCTTGTGGGTGATAACTATGTCCATTATCTTGATTTTGATGGTTTTACAGGTGTACACATATTACAAATTCATAAAATTTTACACTTTAAATATAGTCATTTTATCATGTCAGTTATATTTCAGTAAAGCAATGGAAACAAACATACAAACCAACTCAATCCCTCTAATTTTGTAGATTTCAAGTCCACACTGTTCCTCTGTGTACCAGTTACTATGTCCTGGTCACAGAAAATGCTACACAGATTAAAAACAAAAGCAAAGACATCTTTACCTGGAAGTGCCTACCCCTACCCAGAGGACACTCACTGATTCCCCTACTCTGATCCTTCTCTGTTATCTCTCTCATTTCTAGGAATTGGAACTTTGGGCCTCTGTGTTTCTCTCTTCCAAGTCTGGGAACTCCTGAAAAGTAAGAACCACTTTTTAGACCCATCTGGGTATCTCCTTGACCCCACATAGAATCAGGCCACCGGACTCCTTTTCAACCATTGTTTTCCCATCTCCACTGAGCTATAGCTCTGAGTTTTCTGATGGTACAAGTGAAAAACTATTTAGTGTTCTTTCTCTGTGTTCCCCTGTCTAAAAAGGAAGGAGTCCTCTTAATAATATGTGTACATTTATAGCATGCATTCCCCCATAACATCCCTGTGACACAGCGGGGCTGGATGACTGGGACTCCGCTTCCTGGTGAAAGATCATCGTGGAGCCAAATTCTGCTTTATCGAGACAGTAGGAAAGTTAGCTTGATGTGCACAAGCTAAGCTATATCCCCAGAGCCTTCTTATTTAGTTTTACCTTATCTACTCCTTCATTTGCATTCTTCTATTTGCTCAACCACCCCAGACACAAAATCTCCTTCTATTTCTCAAGCTAGCCAAATACTACCACCCCTCAAGGCCTTTGACATTTTTGTTCCCTCTGTTTGAAAGAATCTGTGTTGGCTAAAGCAAACTATACACACACACACCCTCTTGAGTAGTAAATTAAATTCTGAATTAACTAATGAAAAGTTAAGAATAATAGTTACAAATAATAAAAGTTAATAAAAAGGTTTAATGAAAAATAAAAAGTGAAAAAAAGTTAAAATCTTGGCAGTGAATGGAGTTCAGATAGATGCAGATGTTCTATATCTCAGCCTAGATTTTTCTTGCCTTCCAGAGTTCTTGCTGGGGACACCAAGATGGCAATGAAACTGTCTATGCAGTGTATGCTTCATCAAACCTGGTATGGAAGCTGGCTTCTTTCTAACTACCATCTCTTTATACATAGTCCCATATCATCATTTCAGAAGCACTTCAACTAAGAACCCCTCAATCTACATTTAAAAGAATGTTTATAAACAGTGAGCTTTCCTGGTTATTGAACCAGATTAAACATCATCAAAGCCCAGGTGTTTCTGAACAATACCTGGCCAGAGTGTATGGCATTCTGGAACCCCTCTTCTCAGGCTATCAAATACTTCTTCTTTAGCCAAGATGCAATTTTTGAAAAAGGTAAAGACAAAGGGTGATACACAGTAGAGGCTCTCCCAATAGATGATACTCAATAATCTTTTTCCAAAGCCCCTCATATTCTGTTTCTTTCAGGGCTTATAATCTGTCACTTTTTGGGATTCATTTCACCTGATTCTGTTGTGTGTATGTGGGTGTGTATGTGTATGTGCATGTGTGTTGTGTGTGTGCATGTGTGTTGTAGTTTCCACATATATGGAGATGTCTGTAGACTGTGTATGAAGAGTTGAAGAAATCTGAGACTCTGGATCCCAAGTCTATGTTTGCCAAAATATGTTCCAATTTGTAAGCACTCAATTCACTTTCCTAACACGAGTCTTAGGTTTTAAATATTTTATGACTAAACTCTATCGCACATTCCTATTTTCTAAAAGTGTGGCTTTGGAATCAGTCTGGGTTTGACTCATGACAATGCCATGATACCTTGGGAGAGTACCTTACAAATCTATGCTCTACTCTATAAAACGGGATCTCTCCTGTATGGATTAAGATATAATGTATAAAACAGACAACAAAGTGCCTGATACATGGAGGTGGTCGTTGCTGTATAATTGCTCGTATATTGCTGTAAAATACAACATCCAAGAATATCAGTCGTTGTTCAAACTTATAGTGCTATCTAATTTCAAAGTATACATATTGTACATTCAAAACACACATACGTGTGTGTGTGTGTGTATATATGCTCAACATATATTGATACCCTTTTTTTTTTTCTTTTTTAGAGACAGGGTCTTACTCTGTCACTCAAGCTGGAGAGCAGTGGTGCAATCATAGCTCACTGCATCCTCAAACTCCTAGGCTCAACTGACCATCCCAATTCGGCCTCTGGAGTAGCTAGGACTACAGGTATGTGCCACCATATTTCGCTAATTTTTAAAAAACTTTTGGTGGAGATGGAGTCTTGCTATATATCACTCAGGCTGGTCTCAAACTCCTTGTCTCAAGTGATTTTGTTTGTTGCATACCAGCTATGTGACCACAGATAAGTTACTTAACCTCTCTGTCCCTCAGTTTTTTTCATCTGTAAAAGAAAACTAACAATAGTACCTCTAATATAGCTTACATAAGGATTAAACGATGTCTGGCACTTGGCAAAATTATGTAAGTATTGGTTATTATTATAATTACTACTATTCTATCATGTGGTGATGCAGTGAATAGAGAAAATCAAATGAAAACAATACTAAAGATTAAAGATGTCAGATGTACCTCCTTTATTTAACCTAATTTCTGCAACAGATGCTCCTCTCTTAATCTCAACAGGGAACAGATTTCACAGCCCAGGAGCATAATTACAGAAAACGCTGGCTCCTGTGGTCACAAACTTATACTCAGGGCACACTGAGTAACTGCCAATTCAGACCTCAATGGGTGACTAGGGCATATGGTGATAAAGGATCAGTCAAGAGTATACTGTAATGTTCAATAAATATACCAGGGGCTTTGTGAAATTAAAAATAGAGTTTATCATGCTGCTCCATCAATAAGAGGCTACAACATCTAATGTATAACCTGATAAATGTCTCATTTCTTTTTATTTCCTTCTCTTTGAAATTAAGTTGAGTGTATGTTGAGTATTTAACATGTGCCAAACAATGTGCCAGGTAGGGAGGTAAAATTAAAACAGACATATCCCTGCCCTCGGGAACATACAGTCTATTGTTTTTTTGTTTTGTTTTGTTTTGTTTTGTTTTTTTTTTAATGGACCTATCTGCCAAGTGCGTTCTCTTGTAGGCTGAACCATGCCAGGACCTCAGACTTCAGTGCACATAAAGCGTGGTCTGTTGTTGATAGCATAGCAACCGTTTTTTTCTCTCTGTGCATTCCAATCTCTTGTTCTTGGGCCTGTCCACCTCTCGGAATTTCCACTCTCTCAAGATTTTCCACCATATGGTGGGATGGAAGAGGAGATTGCATTCCATCAATCACTTTGGTTTTCTTCTGTTAAGGGATTTGGTAGAAACTATTGACTGGAGTGAGATGTAGGAATCATTCATATGCCAATGCTCCATTTTCTTTTTGTCTCCAGGCACATAGGATTGGCTGTCTGTGAAAATAAAGCCATAAAGGTCAATAGGTTAATTCTCAGGTTACAGGAACCAATATTCTTTGTTCAGCTAAGACTCTGATTGAACTTTCTTTTGATTTTCGTCTCTTTTTAGAATAGTCAGTTACAGATCATAACTCTGTCTCCACTGGGAGAGAGTGACAGTAAGAAAAAGTTGAAATGCTGACTGGAGTAAGAAGAAATAGCCAACTCTGCATTATATGAACACATTTCTGGCTAGGTTGTTTAGAGAGTGGACATCTTTAAGTACATTCTGCACCACTGAAATGCAACTCCAATACAGTCTAGAGTTCCTCTGTGGTGAATAAAACCCTCTGAGACTTTCTTCCTGTGAAGAATGCTGGGCTATTCTTATTGAAGTTACTTTAGGGTATCACTGAAATTACACATAGACAATAGAAGCACAGTATGGGGAGATCATGGGCACAGAGTATGCAGTTTAGAGAACTCCCTCTGGATGCTCGGACTTTCTACTTTGTTGATACAACTGTGGCCCACTGGGCATTTGAGAACCCAGGTGCAGCCTTTCTGATTTCCTATTTTCTTTGTTATTACATCCCATCTCAGCTTTTGTAGCATGTGGCAATAAATTGTTCTAAATACAGCTTAAATTACATGGGCTTTTCCAGGGTACTTCATGGATTTGTGTGTGAATGTATGATCTAAAATACTTTCTCATAAGTACCAAAAGGTGCCAGAATGAAAATGAAGAAACGGAATGAGGGTCAGATATTTTAATTTCTTTGAACTTCTCTTTCGACAGAGGGATAGATAGATAGATACACACACATATGTGTGTGTACTCTTTGTATATAAAGCAGTATTTGAATAGTTTCTTTCACTCTTTCATCACTTCACCACTGAGCCCAATTTGTAGTGAAGGAATATTTCTTAAAAGTATGTGTGTACATATTGTTTACAGATAGAGTATACACACACACACACACACACACACACAAAAGAATCTTTGAAAAGTATTCCAGCAGTATAAATTGAGCTCAGAGATGAAGTGACAAAAAGGTGAGAAACTATTCAACTATTCAAGTACTTAGGAGGTGGACGCAAACATGATTCATGGGTGCCCACATTTAGCTCTGTGTACCAAATCGATTTCTGCCCTTTAATCTTTTTGTAGGAATCATCAGTAATCTATGTTAGGATACATACAAGAATAAAGAGAACTCCATTAGAATCCCTTTTGAGGTCTCCTCCCCAACGAGGTTAGAAAGTAATGAAGCCAGTAGACTGAGAAACTGTGTCCTTAAACAACATCACAGCTAGGAAGCAATTCATTATGCTCCCCTCTAGGCAATGATGTTCACCTTGAAGAATGTAAGACAGACAATCGTTGAAGAGAGCAGACTCGCTCCCCACAGTGTCTCCTTTCCAGACTATGCCTCATTTTTTAAGTGCCCAGCATTGGTAATGGACAGGCAATAGTCTTCTGATGGTAAGCAATTCTCTTTTCATAAAACTGTAGAAAAAAAGCCAAGGGCAGTGAGTCCATCTCTGGATAATGTACATTAGCTCATTTTTGGTCATCAGTAATCATGTATTGAGTGACTTCTGTGTGGTCTTCCCCAAGTAGACAAAATGAAGAATGCAGAAAATATAGAAATTATCTGTAAAGAATTTACTTACAGAATTTTAGCAAAGTGAGGCACACAGCAAATAAGTTAGTCAATGTTCATAAATCTCTTTTTTCTTTTTTTTTTTTTTTTTTTGAGACGGAGTCTCGCTCTGTCACCCAGGCTGGAGTGCAGTGACCCGGATCCCGGGTTTACGCCATTCTCCTGCCAGAGCCTCCCGAGCAGCTGGGACCACAGGCGCCCGCCACCTTGCCTGGCTAGTTTTTTGTATTTTTTAGTAGAGACGGGGTTTCACCGTGTTAGCCTTGATGGTCTTGATCTCCTGACCTCGCGATCCGCCCGTCTCGGCTTCCCAAAGTGCTGGGATTACAGGCTTGAGCCACTGCGCCCGGCCTCATAAATCTCTTTTTAAGTTTAGAAGTGAGGCTTTAAAAACATAGAAAACAAGAAACAATATCAAAACCTTAAGGAGTAAACTAGATGGTGTTATAAAAGAAATAAGCTAACATTTTGGTGGACTGATCTGGTCCTCAACACTGAGTGTACTCATAAATATTTTTCCTTAAACAGTGACCTGGAACTGGCAGGCATTTGGTGTGAAGGTGCCTCCTTAAACAATGCAGATCAGAACCTCCTTGGGTCTGGTGGCCCAACTGTGAGCCATGAGCCTTCAGTAGCTTGGCATCACCTGATTTACTTCCTGAATCAAAATCTGCATTTTAATGAGATTCACCAGGTGAATCATGAGCCCATCAAAGATCGAGAGGGTCTTTGTAAATATGTGCTCCCTGTATGGATATAATTTATAACCAATAACAATTATGGATAGGAGCATAACCCTCATGACTGTTGAAATATAAAAAATTTCAAAGAGTATTTCGGATTCTAACAATATGGCAGACCAAGATAACTAGGCAACTAGAATTGTCAGATAAATGCAAAAACAAACCAAAACCAACCAAAAAACCATTTCTCTAATGCATAGCTTAACTATCAATTAAAGAAAAACATCTAGATGCTATGAACAAAAGTAAAACTGAAAACAAGAATTATATGCATGTGTTGAATCTGTGTTTGTTCTGTAGAAGATCTTGAATGGAGTGATCAGCTAATAGCTAGTAAACTACACTTTCATTTCACCTCACTTGAAGGGCAGAAGTGAAGCATTAGCTTCTTTCAAGCTAGGCATTTGGTAGTGAAATTCCCTCATAAAGTTGAGGCCTTTGAAAGACATTGTCACCAGAGAAAAAGTAGCTTCAGGTTTACCCCACTTGAAGAAAAGAGCTGGGCCCTTTCAAAGTAGGTATTTGATAATGATATCCCTTTATGAAGTTGAGGCCCATGAATGGCTTCATTCTCAAATTAGACAAAATTTACCCAGTGGAACAGGGAAGATAGAGACTTTCCTCTCCCACTAAGAGATTAGAAATAAAAAATCAGTTTAATGTTTGAATTTTTGTTACACATACAGCTTATAAATAAAAAAAAAAAAACCCAAATTTTAATAAAAATTGGTCCCTTGCTGGAGATGCTACTGAGGTCCTGGCAGAAACAAACATAAAACCATTCTTGTGGGATACGCCTACAACACAGACTACATGTGTTTCCAATGAAAAAAAATGAACCTATATAAAATAATGTCAATATAAACCATAAAATATCTAAAAAATTATCAGTTTTATGTTTACGACTATATTATGGAATGATTATAGTCTTATGCAGAAAATAAAATCAGTATATTTATAATGATTAAGCTGTTAAGAAAAAAATCAAATGAAATGATCTAGGACTGAAGAAATAAAAAAACAGATTTAGATAATATTAGTAATTTAAACTATAAATAAAATTAATATATTAAACAATTATTTAGTCACAACTAAATAATGAGCAAGGAACTTGGTGATTGATTAAATTACCTAGAATGAAACAACAAAAGAAGAGGAGAATGAAAAGAAAGGTTAAGGTAATAAGTAGGACACAATGAGGATCAACATATACTAGAGGAGTTTCATCACAAGAGAATATAGAGAATCACTGTAAGGCAACATTCAGAGAGAATATCTACACATATCCCAGTATTTATATTTTTTAAATGGGCAGAATTAATACAAGCAAATACCCAGGCTCATTGAGGTGAAATTGCAAAACACCATAGCCAAAGATTTAAAAATATTACTGCAACTAGAGAGAAAAGACAGATCTCTTCCAAAGAAACCAGAATTAGATTGACAGAATATACAACGGAGGACAAAAAAATGAAGGAAATTATGTCTTTGTAGTGCTAACAAAAAATAAGCAATCTGGAATTATATACAAGAATAAAGTATCATAGTAGAGAAAATGTGAAGTAAAGTTATTGAAGACTGTGATATTTCACTGAAAGAACTACTAAAGTCCTAATCTGGAGAAACAAGAAAATTGATCTCAGTGGAAAAAGTGGAGTACAACAAGCGTGAGTGAGCAAAGAATGAGTAAATCATATAAATCAGTAAACCAGCAAAGCATTTAATGTTCAGAGTAGCCACCATCATAATAATAATTTGGGGAGAATAAAAAAAACTAGGTAGAAAGTAAAATAATAGACTAAATAAGGTAAGATAAGAGGGTTATAATTAAAGTGTTTTATGGATATTTATTTTACAAATGGCAAACAGAATTGTTAATTTTATACTTAAAATGGAGATTCTGTGATAATGGTTTAAGAATAATCACCACACATGCGGATATAAATGTAATTTTGCAATTAGTAGAAAGAAGTGAATGAAAATTATCAGTCCTACAGAAGGCAAGATAAGAAGAAAGCAAGCTAAAAAAGAAAAACAAAAACCGCAATGATGAAAAAAACAAAATAGAATACTGGCAAAATAAATCCAACAATATCAACAGTCACACTAATTATAATTTTTAAAGATGTCAAAGTTTACAAAAACTTTCACATTAAAGTTATTTAGCTGTACATTGCTTTTTAGAAATATACATAAAACATGATAAAAAAGTTGAACTTCAATGAAATTAAGATTTGTAAAATGCTTTTTAAACAGATGAAAATAAGAAGTTAGTGTTTAGCAACATTACACAAAAAGATTCTAATGCAAAAAAATTATATAAAAGGGGCCGATACATTATTATAAAAGGAACAAATAGTCTTAATGTGAGAAAAAAAATCTCAATGTTTTCTATTATATACTGAAATAATGAAAGTTTATAATTTTTTAGGTTAAATAAAATGTATTACCAAAATTAACACCCCCTGTTCTTCTGTTCCTTTTACCTTTTTTATGTGGCAACTGGAATGAATATATGTATATTCATTCATGTGTGATTTGCATTATATTTCATTCATTCGTTCATGTGTGATTTGCATTGTATTTTTCCTAGACAACACTGTTCTGTACTGTTTTCTGATAGGTTAGAGAGCTGGTCCATGGTAGAGAGGTTCATTGAGGTGGTGGAGAGCTCTGAAGCCAAGAGCAGTCTGGCAGGAAAACCACATCCTTACATTTTTACTTTTTTAAGACCAGAGAAAGAGGAACAAGTTTTGGTTTCAGGTGTTTTGCAATGGAAAGGGTGCTCAACTGTGTTAGGAGGATTTCGTTCCCTAATTCTACTTGGTGTTGCTCCTTGGACCTCTGTACCTCCTGACACATAGTAGTGACCAGGGAGGCTCTAAGAAGAGTGTTCTTTATCTGGTCTACTGCCCACCTTCCCCTCCAATATTCACGTTTCCAAATGATGATGTCTGAGTTAGGTCCAGATATGGCCTATCATTTTCTAACTAGCTTGTAGTTTTCTCGGAGAAAGGAATTTTGGGGTAATTTTTGGAATCTTCTTTTGTTCCAATCCCATCTGCACAACATGTAAGATGAATAATTCTGTTTCTTGGATGTGGGTGACTCTGTATTTTAATTTCCAGGCTTATTCCATTTGACAGATATTAAAATTCTTCTTGGCATTTAACTAACAGGAAAATGATGTGGACAGCATAATTGATCAGTAACCTTAGTAAAATATGATCCTTTTGTGCAAGTCAGCTTAAGGCAGGGAGCAATTTTACCTCCCAGAGGACATTTGGCAATGTCTGGAGACATTTGGCATTATTATAATTTGGCGAGGAGGTGCTAACTGACATCTAGTAGGTAATGGTCAGGGATGCTACTAAACATCCTACAGTGCACAAAAAAGCCTCTTACAACAAAAAATTACCCAGCCAAAAATGTGAATTAATGCTCAAACTGAGAAAACTTACTGTAAGGTAATCTAATAAAGAATATATGAAATGTTTATACATCTATATAGAATTTTAATATAAATTTATACTGAATGCCTAAGCAGAAAAGTACAAAAGTCTTAAGTGTACATCCCAATACATTTTCACAAAATTAACACATCTGTGTAACACATTAGCCAGTTCAGGAAATAGGGCATCACTAATACCCAAGAAGCCTGCTCATGACCCAGTCCAGTCAGCCTTTCTGATCATAGATCAGCACTATACTGACTACTAATATCACAGATTAGGTTTGCCTGTTTTTGAACTTTATAGGAGTTGAATCCCATCCATAGTATGCACTTTTTGTGTGTTTGCCTTCTTTTATTCAACTTTACATTTTTACAATTCACCTATGTTGCTGCATAGCTATAGTTTAGTCATTCTTATGGTTGTATAGTATTCTCTTATATAAATATTGCACAGACTATTCACCTTTTAAAGCTCAATTGAATGGTTTTCAGTTTCGGGCTGTTAAAAAGGTGCTACTCTAAAAATTATATGTATAATTTTGTGAAATATGCACACATTTTGGGGGGGGTGCATGTGCCTAGGTGTAAAATTGCTGGGCATAGGGTATACAAACATCCACCTTTATTTAGTGAACATTGTCAAACACTCCCACTAGTAGTGTATGAGACTTGATTTATTTTTAAATATCCAGTACAGATGTTTTTTGTATGTATGCACATATTTCCCAAGCTTGATATCCACATCTTGAGCACCAAGCTAGTTAGGGAGGAGAAAGAGCAAAACCCAGTTTCATATCTTTCCAGTCATTAGGTGACTAAAATGTGTTCTAATGAGTAACTGTACTGACCCTATGGGTCCCAGGGAAACAGCATCAGCTGTGGAGAAAGCATGTGTCTATAAACCATTTGAAAGAAGTCGTTCTTTGAGACCGTTGATTTGTTCTTACTGCCTTCTTGTAGCCAATTTAGACAAGCAAGACCAAGCACTGCAATCCTGTTTTGACAAAAATAACTGTAAGATTTTGATAGGCTTGCTTTCTCTAAATGTCACCCAAATGTTTTGCCTCTGACGCCAATGCTCTTCTCACTATACTGGGCTATTTCACTGTACATAGTACTTTCTCCTGCACATCTCTATTACCTTATGTTCAAGTCCCTCGGACTATAATATACTTGTATATAAAAAAAGTCTCTTGAGTTCTTTAGATAAGAAAACCTTGAGAAAATAAAGGTATTATAAACATAGCAGTATTGATACTATTTTGATTCCTCCAACTATTCCTGATATTATACTTCCTTTGTAAATGTCTTAACTCTGGAACTTTTCCACTTTCATATAAATTAGCATCACAATCTTATAAACGTGTTTCTATTTATTGAATCCCAGGTCAAAGTCATTATACAACAAAGAACAACAGTTTTCATACCAGACTGCTTGCATGCATGTCAATTGGGGCTCTCGCCAAGGAGGTAATGAATACAATCTCAGGTTTCATGAGATGAATCAAAAAATAGAAAAACTAATAACATAATTTTCATATCTCAGATAACCTAAGTCAGGGTATCTTTCTTCTCCATAAGACTTGCCTTTTAAATTTAGACATGATGTATTAAGTGATGTAAAAGTAAATCATACAGGAAAAATCCAAGACTCTCTCATGCATGAGAGAAAGTGAATTTTCATTTTTTATAATGGCCCCCTTACACCATGATGATTTACATCAAATCTCATATTCCTGGAATAACAATTATACCGGGAGATAGTAGAGCATCGTGGTCAGAAGCATTGAGTCTAATGATCTGGTTCAAATTTTGGTTCTCAAACTCAATAGCCATGGGACTCTCAATAAGTTACTTAACCCTTCAGAGTCTCAGTTTCCTGTGCAGCAAAATAGAGGAAAATAGTGGCATCTATTCTATGGCTTGGGAAAATTAGAAGGCACTGTTCATCATATGCAGTTAGCTTAATGCTAGGACACGGTAAGATCCCCACAAACAGCAGCGGCTGCTGTGGGGTGATTGACAACAGTAACAAGGACACAGGCATTACTATTCATGTTTCTCGTGAAGAGGTATGCCACCAACTTATGTTATAGTGACTGTGAAGCCTTATGGAGAAAGTAAATGAGGGGGATCATGGCTGAAACACCTTAAGTCAATATAGCCACTTTCACAATTGGGAATCTGTGAAAAATAGTATGATATCCTATTGCATAAGGCAATGGGGAGGAGTGTTTAAGAGATCGATTCTGGAACCAGTCTTAGTAAATTCCTGTTCTACCACTTTTACTTTCTGTATGATCTGGGCAAGTCATATCATCTCTTGCCTATACAATGGGCCCTAGTGTCTCAAGGCATGTGTTTGCATGTGAGTGTGTACATACGTGTGTGTTTAGTACATATGTCATGCTATTGTTTTGAAGACTAAGTCAACAAGTCAATATTACAATAGTAATTGTTATTAAGTGTTATTATAATTATTGAACTGGCATGAGATTGGGTACCTTCTTAAAAGGTTACTTTCTGACTATATAAGGAAAATAGAGCAATTTCTGAAGAAAGGTATAAAGAAAAGTGACTCCACTGCTGTTACTTCAGGGTTGAGCTCCCATTTGGGGGCTAGCTTTTTGTGTAGACTGCTGAAGGGAGTGTTCAAAAGCACATGAGCGTGAATTTGGCAGAGGCTTGGTCCCAAGCTATTGGAAACATTGATGGGAGTGACAGAACCTGTGAAAAAGGTCATTTCAAAACTGCAAGCGGTTTTTCTGTTTCTCTAGAAGTTGAGAATTGAACACAGTGTTGATGTAGACTATTTCTAAATTCTACGGCAAATCATTGCGTGCGCCTTTCAGTTATGCAAATCTAAATCACAGGTCTTAATTAGAAAAGGAGGTGTTTGAGAAGCTGTAGCTATAAGGAGCTAAACTGTTCTGCGTGATCATGGAAAAGGTCATTTGTGTAGTAGGCAGAATAGCATTTCTGTAGGCTGCTGCTTTGGGAAAAACAGTTTATTTTCTAAGTCTGGATTTAGATGCCTACAGAATACAGTTTATATCTTGTGTCTTATATTAAGTAGCTTCTTGGAGGTGGTCAGGCTCTGAGACCCTGAGACTTTGAAAAAGATATACAGGAGTGACTCTCACTTTATCCTGGAGGAAAGACCATAAAACAGCCCTTTATGTTATAAGCTAAAGACTGAAACCCCAAATCTGTGAAACTTTGAAAATTAAAGGGGCAATCAGTTTTTCTTGGTAACTTGGAAGCAAGGGATACAAAAAAGCAACTTCTCCGGCTTCCCCAGTCTCCCCACTCTCTGCTATCTGTGTGCCTCACTTGTAAAGCAGGACGATGGTGTTCTCCTATGACTGCTCTGTTGAAATTGTGACGTAAGAATCTGTTCATATGAGAGTAGAGCTCACCAGTGTCTGCCTTCCTGGGATGAAGTAGATTTTGAGACAGGAAATAAATCTTAAATCTTAGTCTGGAGCTGAGGAGGTGATACCTTCATCTCCTTAGGATTATTTGCTTGGGTCTTGTCTCTGAGGAATCTAGCCAATTTGAAGAAGTTTGAGAACAAAACTAATTTCCCTTACCACTGAGACAAAGAGTCAGCCTTGAAGCAACGACCTGGTGCTGGGACCTCTCAGAACACCCATCTCTAGTCTGCTGTGAATTCAGCTCTGTGGGTACTTCCCTTCCCTGAAATTTGGGGCTTCAGTCAGGCCTTGTAAAAGAGCTGTCTGTCATGTGTAAGAGAGGAAGTAAGGCACAGGAGTACCTAGTGTTAGAATGAGGAGCCTAGGCCTGAGGAAGCTCTTAAAGTTTAAGTCAACAGGAAGGCATCTCTGGCTGGGGAAGGACTGGACTGCTGACAGAGGCCAATGAATGGTAAGCAGCTGCCTGACACCCTCAGGGCAGAGAAGAGAGGCCCAGGCTGAGGCACACCAGGAGCTGTGAGATGGGAAAAGATGATAAAGTGGATCTGGGTTCCAGATCCCCAACAGGTGGTAGGTATTAAGAACACTTCGGTTTTTCTGATGTAGTGTAATTTCATTTGTACCTACAAACAGGTGAAGCCTCATAATCTCATGGGTGTTGAGATTGTGTCAATTTTCATATTGCATAACAGGGGGTGAAAGCCATCAATCGAAAAACAACCAAACAGCTAAACAACCTGAAATGGTTAGACTTTGTGTCCCCACCTAAATCTCATCTTGAATTATAATCCCCATAATCCCCACGTGTCGAGGAAGAGGCTAGGTGGAGGTAATTGGATCATGAGGGCGGTTCCCCCATGCTGTCCTCGTGAGAGTGAATGAGTTCTCATTAGATCTGATTGTTTTATACGTGTTTGTTAGTTCCTCCTGAGTTCATTCTCCTTCCTGCCACCCTGTGAAGAAGGTGCCTTGCTTCCCCTTCACCTTCTGCGATGGTTGTAAGTTTCCTGAGGCCTCCCCAGTCATGCAGAACTGTGAGTCCATGAAGCCTCTTTCCTTTGTAAATTACCCAGTCTTGGGCAGTTCTTTATAGCAGTATAAGAATAAACTAATACACCTCCAAAAGGTTGATTGCCTGGAACATGCAGAGGACCACCTACCAAATTGTCACTGCCTCACCAACAGGGACTAGTCATTCTTACCAATTCCTCTCGCTACAGTGTGTTAATAATTTTTCAAACCTGTAGTTGACTAAAGAATAAACTTTTTTTTTATAACTTAGCACATAACAGCCAGAGTTTTGAAATTCTAAAGTACATCTTACTGAACATTTTATGCTGAAAGTCTCTGTGAATGAAAGTGATTCAACCATGTATCTGGGAGTTTAGAAGGGCTGACACATACAAGAACTTTTTTTTTTTTTTTTTTTTTAACAGGTTTTTTTTTAACCGTTTTTAAAAGTCCTGTTTTACTTTCTAATTGTGCAGTCTCATTTACAATATTTTTATTTTTTCTAATTTAAAGATGTTACCTTCTAAAGACAAATGAACTTGAGGACATCTAACTTGTGATATCCTTTCCTGACTATGTGTATGACTACTGCTATTACTCAAAGGCAGTTCTCCTGGGTGGGATGTTTTCCAACACGCTTCTTTCTTTCCCTTTACCATATTCCCCTTCCCTATGCCTCTCCTATATTCCCTGCATCCCCGACAGCAACACACACATACACACACTGTGGCCTTTGCTGTTTCCCTCTCGTTAATTTTTAATTTTTATGACTACATAGTAGGTGTATGTTTTTATGGGTACGTTAGATGCATCGATATAGGCATACTGTGTGGAATAACTACATCAGGGTAAAATTTTATCTTTGGGGCTTTTGTGTTGAGCTAGATCACAGAAAATACTTTTGTTTTGGAGATAAAGTGTCAAATTACCAGTTAAAATGAAATCTAATGCTTTCATAAAATTTTGTGGTACATGTGCCTATTTTCCCAGCAATAGCAAGAACATTCCTATATGTTTTTAAACTAAGGAAGGGAGAGGCATAAAGAACAACTTTGAAAAGATTATTATATATATTAATAGAGAAATTTATTCACCCAGTGGCTGTGTGGTGATGAGAAAACAGAAACCAAACAGCTGATAGAATTAGAATGTAAAGCATTTGGTTTTCTAGAGACGTTTGGACTTTATTTGCAGCTAATTAACATGAAGTCTTCGGTAGGCATGACTCTTTTCTCAAATACAGCTAGTTTTATCACTTAATATTCATAATAAATATGCTACAGTATAGAAATAAACTCTCTAGAGAGCAGCAGGAAAATTAAACCACCAGTTTAAGGAATCCGGGTTTGTCACACAGTCTTTACCCTTCAGCATCCGGGGTTCAGTAAGCATGGAGGCTGACACACTAAACCTCAAGTAATAACACGGTCACTCCCATGGAGCAAATAGGTCAGGGCTGCAGGCTGGATCTTCCGAGACCAGCAGACCCCCTAATTCCAGGCACACAATCTCCCTCAGTCTCGACTCTTGCCTCCGGTCCTAACACCTGTCCTTAGTCTCCAAGTTTCTTCAGTAACATTAACCTTTCTTCCTTCTCAATTTCTCGCATATGAAGAGCTGCAAAGCTCCGTGTTTCCTTCTGTTTTCTAGCCCCTTTCTGAGCAATCTCTGTTTTTTGTAGGGCATTGAAGGGCCACTCTGGCAGTAAAGCAGATTGTTTTAATTAGGTTTGATTACTTTTTAAACAAATCCTAGAGGATTGGGAAAAGCAATCGCTAAAAGATGTATTGAGTTTTTTTTTTTTTTTTTTTTTAGGACTGAAACTATGAAACAGTGTGGCTACTCACATTAAAAAGGGAGGCTTTTCTACTTTCTCCTTTGTAATGTAGAGTAGGCGATTGCCTTCCTTGTGAAATTCACTGCCTTCCCACCCCTCATCCCACATTTTTCTGTTTTCTCTTTCAGGCCAAAGTAGAATACGGTGGGTGACCACCTCCAGGGACAGCAGGCTTAGAATTGTGCAGTCGGTTACAATTAAAATATATGATGTATTTATGCTTGCTTGGTTTGTTTTCAGCACAACCTGAAAACTCTTAGATTGTGCCATTTGTTCAGTGTATAAGGGGGAACATATGAGATGATTTATAGCTGAATGAAGAAAAAGCAAAAATACAAATGTTTTCAGTTGGTAGGAAAATTTTATTTTCCTCCACAGATTAGTGTTAAGGACTTGGATCTAAGTATACCAAATATGAAAAGGTTAAGATAAGTAGAAGCAATATTAACAGCAAATTTCTTCAACTAAGTAGCTTTCATTTTTCATTTTTATGGGTGCATAGTAGGTGTATATATTTATAGGGTACATGAGATTTTGATACAAGCAAACCATGTGTAATCACATCAGGGCAAATAGGGTATCCATCACTTCAAGCATTTATCATTTATTTGTGTTACAAATATTCCAATTATAGTATTTAGTTATCTTAAAATGTAAAATAAATTGTAGTCACCCTCTTGTGGTGTCAAATACTAGAGCTTATTTGTTCAAACTATATTTTTTAATCCGTTAGCTATCCCCACTCGTTTCCCCCCTCTTCACTACCCCTCCAAGCCTCTGATAACTGTCATTCTACTGTCTCCATAAGTGTAATCATTTTAATTTTTAGCTCTCACAAATGAGTGAGAACATGTGAAGTTTGTCTTTCTGACCCTGGCTTATTTCACTTAACATAATGCCCTCCAATTCCATCCATCTTGTTGTAAATGACAGAATCTCATTATTTTCATGGCTGAATACTATTCCATTGAGTATATGTAGCACATTTTCTTTATCCATTCATCTGTTGATGAATAGTTGTGTTGATTCCAAATCTGGGCTATTGTGAATAGTACTGCAAAAAACATGGCAGTACAGGTATGCTACAGTATAGAAATAAACTCTTTGAGTATAAACAGTATAGACATATCTCTTTGATATGCTAGTTTCCTTTATTTTGGGTATGTACCTAGCAGTAAGATTGCTGGATCATACGGTAGCTCTATGTTCAGTTTTTTGAGAAAACTCCATACTATTTTACATCATGACTATAATAATTTACATTCCCACTAACAGTGTTCCCCTTTATATTTCACCAGCATCCATTATTGCCTGTCTGTGGATAAAAGCCATTTTAACTGGGGTGAAATGATATCTCATTGTACTTTTGATTTGCATTTCGCTGATCAGTGATGCTGAACTCATTTTCATATCCTGTTTGCCATTTGTATGTGATTTTTAAAGAAATGTCTATTCAGATATCTTGCCGATTTTTCAATTACATTATTAGAATTTTTACTATATAATTATTTGAGCTGATCTCCTTATATATTCTGATTAATCTCTTGTCAGATGAAAAGTTTGCAAATATTTTCTCCAATTCTGTGGGCTGTCTCTTCACTTTGTTGGTTGTTTCCTTTATGATGCAGAAGCTTTTTAATTTGTTGTGATCTCATTTGTCCATTTTTGCTTTGGTTGCCTGTGCTTGCAGGGTATGACTCAACAAATCTTTACATCCATTACAAACATCATAGAGAGCTTCCCCAATGTTTTTGGGTAGTGGTTTCATAGTTTGAGGTCTTTAATCATTTTGATTTTATTTTTGTATATTGTGAGAGATAGGGGTCTAGTTTAACTTTTCTGCATATGGGTCTTCAGTTTTCTGAGCACCATTTATTGAAGAGAGTGTCCTTTTCCCAGTACATGTTCTTGTCGCCTTTGTTGAAAATGAGTTCACTGTAGATATGTGGATTTATTTTAGGTTTGCTATTCTGTTCCATTGGTCTGTGTGTCTGTTTTTATGCCAATACCTTGCTGTTTTGGTTACTATAGCCCTGTAGTATGATTTGAAGTCAGATAATGTAATTCCTCCAGATGTTTGTGTGTGTGTGTGTGTGTGTGTGTGTGTGTGTGTGTGTTTTCTCTCGGGATGACTTCGGCTATTCGATGTCCTCTGTGGTCCCAATTAGGATTATTTTTCCTACTTCTGTGAAGAATGTCATTGGTATTTTGACAGAGATTGCACTGAATCTGTAGATTATTTTGGGTAGTAGGAACATTTTAGCACTACTGATCCCTCTAATCCTACGAACATAAAATATCTTTCCCTTTGTTTGTCATCTTCAGTTTCTTGAAGCAATATATTATAATTTTCATCATAGAGATCTTTCACTTCTTTAGTTTATTCCTAGGTATATTATTTTATTTATTGCTATTGTAAATAGGATTTGTTTCTTGATATTTTTTTTTCAGATTGTTCACTGTTAGTACATAGAAATGCTAATAACTTTTTGTATTTTGATTTGGTATCTTACAACCTTGAATTTCTTTGTCAGTGGTAATAGTTTTTGGTGGAGTCTTTAGGTTTTTCCAAATATAAGATCATATAATCTATAAACAAGGATAACTTGACTTCTTTCTTTCCAACTTGAGTGTCTTTTTATCTTTTCTAATTGCTCTAGTTAGGACTTCCAGTACCATGTTGAATAACAGTGGTGAAAGTGGACATCCATGCCTTGTTCCAGATCTTGGAGGAAAGACTTTCAGCTTTTCCCCATTCAGTATGACACTAGCTCTAGGTGTCATATATGTCTTTTACTGTGTTGAGGTATATTCCTTCCATACTCAGTTTTTTGAGAGTTTTTGTCATGAAGGAATGCTGAATTTTATCACATGCTTTGCTTTTCTGGAACCAATTGAAATGATCATATGGTTTTTGTCCTTCTTTCTGTTGATGTGATGTATCACATAGATTGATTTGCATATGGTGAGCCATCCTTGGATCCATGGGATAAATCCTACGTGGTCATGATGAATGATATTTTTAATGTGTCGTTGAATTTGTTTTGTAGGATTTTGTTGAATTTTTTGCATCAGTGTTTATCATTTTGTTGAATTTTTTTGCATCGATGTTCATCAGTGAGATTTCTTTTCTTGATGTGTCTTTGGTTTTGGTATTGCCATAATACTAGCCTGCCTTCTAGATGAGTTTGGAAGTATTCAATTCCCCTCTATTTTTCAGAATAGTTTGAGTAGGATTGGTATTTGTTATTCTTTAAACATTTGGTAAAATTCAGCATAGGGTCCTGGACTTTTCTTTCTTGGGAGACTTTTTACTATGGCTCCAGTGGCTTCAATTTCATTATTTGTTATTGATCTATTCAGGTTTTACATTTCTTCATGGTTCAATCTTAGTAAGTTGTATGTGTCTAGGAGTACATCCTTTCCTTCTATGTTTTCCAATTTATTGGCATATAGTTTCTCATGGTAGTGTCTAATGATCCTTTAAATTTAATTTGCAATATCTCCTTTTTATCTCTGGATTTTTTAAAAATTTAAGTCTTCTGTCTTCATTTCTTAGTTGTTCTGGATAAAGATGTGTCAGTTTTGCTTATCTTTTCAAAAAACCAAATTTTTGAAGACATAGTACTGGATAGTCCTACCTAGAGCAATTGAAAATAATTTTTCAACTTCCTTTTGTGTATCCATTACATGGGTTTTGATTTGAGATTACCATGAGGCTTGCAAATAACATCTTACAACCTATTATTTTAAACTGATGACAACTTAACACTGATCGCAAAAGCAAACAAGGAAAGCAAAAACTAATAAAAATTGTTTTAGTTAGACTAATAAAACTAAAACAGTTATCGTTGATACATTTTGTTGACTTTTTATATATTGTTGTTTAAATTTCATTTATTTCTGCTCTGATCTTTATTGTTTCTCTTTAATTTTAGGTTTGATTCACTCTTCCTTTTGTAGTTCTTTAAGATGTATCATTCAGTTGTTTACTTGAAGTTTTTCTACTTTTTTGATGTAGACATTTATTGCTGTAAACTTTCCTCTTGATACTCCTTTTGCTGCTTCCCACATATTTTTGCTGTTTTGTGTTTCCATTATCATTTGTTTCAAGAAATTTTTCAATTTCCTTCTTAATTTCTTCATTGACCCACTGATCCTTCAGGAGCATGTTGTTTAATTTCCATGTGTTTGTATAGTTTCTAAAATTGTTCTTTGTTATTGATATCTAGTTTTATCCAATTATGGTCAGAGAAGATACTTGATTTCCAATTAAAAAAAAAAAAAGTAAGACTTTTTCATGGCCTAACATATGCTCTATCCTTGAGAATGATCCACGTGCTGAGAAGAATTTGCATTCTGCAGCCATTGGATGAAATGTTCTATAAATATCTGTTAGGTCCATTTGGTCTATAGTGAAGATTAAGTCTGATGTTTCTTTATTTTCTGTCTGAAATATATGTCCAGTGCTCAAAGTTGGATGTTGAAATCTCTGTCTATTATTATATCGTGGTCCATCTCTTTAGCACTAATAATATTAGCTTTATATGCCTACTTCAATGTATATACCTACTACAATGTTTGGTGCATATATATTTAAAATTTTTATATCTTCTTGCTTAATTTACCCATATTTCATTATATGATGACCTTCTTTGTCTCATTGTAGTTTTTTTTTCCTTGAAATCTATTTTATCTGATATAGGTACTCCTGCTCTTTCGTGATTTTACATGAACTATCTTTTTCCATCACTTTATTTTCAGTCTCTGTGTGTCTTTACAGATGAAACATGTTTCTTATAGGCAACAGATATTTGGGGAGGGGGAATTGTTGTTGTTGTTCATTCAGCCACCCTATGATATTTGATTGTTTAGTCCACTTACAATCAATGTTATTATTAATAAGTAAGGACATACTACTGCCCTTTTGTCATTTGTTTTCTGGTTGTCTTGTGGTTCCTTTCTTCCGTCCATCCATCAATCTTATTTTTTCCTAGTAATATGTTTCAATATCTTGCTTTTGATATTTTGTATATCACATGGTTTTTTATTTGAGATTACCATGAGGCTTATAACGTACTATTTTAAACCGATGACAACTTAACTTTGATTGCAAAAGCAAACAAATAAGGAAAGAGAAAGCTAATAAAAATTCTGTACTTGAACTGTATCTCTCTAGCTTCTAACTTTTTTTTCTATTTATATCTGTTAAATAAAAATGTCTTTAAAAGTTTTTGTAGTTATTATTCTTGATAGGTTTATCTTGTAGTGTTCTTATTCAAGGTATGAGTAGTTTACACACCACAATTAGTGTTGTAATATTTGGCATTTGTCTGTGTACTTACTATTACTAGTGAGTTTTGTACCTTCAGATAATTTTTTATTGCTTGTTAACATCTTTTTCTTTGAAGAACTCCCTATAGCATTTCTGGTAGAAAATATTTGTTGATGTAGTGCCTTACCTTTTTTCTGAGAAAATTCTTATTTCCCCTTCATGTTTGAAGCATATTTTCACTGGTTATGACATTCTAGGATAAAATGTGTTCTTTTATTTTTTCAGAACTTTAAATATGTCATGTCACTCCTACCCTATTAAGTTTTCACTGGAAAGTCTGCTGACATAGTATTGGATATGTCATTTTTTTTCTCTTGCTTTATTTTTTACCTTTGGAAGTTTGAGTATTAAATGTCCGCAGGTAGTCATATTTGGGTTTAATCTGCTTGGTGTTCTATAACCTTCTTTTATTTGAATATTGATATCCTGGGTTTGGAAAGAACTCTGTTATTAACTCTTTGAATAAACTGTCTACTCCAATCTCTTTACTCCCTCTTTAAGGCTAATTACTCTTAGATTTGCCCCTTTGAGGCTATTTTCTAGATCGTATAGGCATGTTTCATGTTTCATTCCTTTTATTTTTTGTTCTGTTGTCTTCTCTGACTGTGTATTTTCAGATAGACTGTCTTCAAGCCTACTAATTCTTCTGCTGGATCTATTCTTCTTTTGAGAGACTCAATGTTTTCTTCAGTTTGTCAATTGAATTTTTCAGCTCCAGAATATCTGCTTAATTTTTAAGTTATTTCAATATCTTCATTACATTTTATTTTGAATTCCCTCTCAATGTTATCTTGAATTCTGTTCAGAATTCTCAAAACAGCCAGTTTGATTTATCTGTCTGAAAGGTCACATATCTCTGTTACTCTGGGATTGGTCACTGGTGCCTTAGTTCATTAGGTGAGGTCATGTTTTCCTGGATGGTCTTGAGGATTGCGGATATTGTCAATGCCTGCACATTGAAGAAATAAATATTTATTCTAATCTTTGATGTCTGGGCTTATTTGCACACATTCTTCTTGAGAAGACTTTCCAAGTATTCAAAGAGAATTGAGTGTTGGGATCTAAGCCTTTGGTCACTGCAGCCATATCTCTATTAGGGAGCCCCCCAAGCCTAGTAATGCTGTGGTTCTTGTAGACTTATAGAGGTAACATGTTGGTGGGCTTGGGTAAGATCTGGGAGCATTCCCTCAATTACCATTCAGGGTCTCTTGTTCTCTTCTTTTACTTTTCCCTTAAACATACAGAGTTTCTCTTTCCTTGCTGAACTGCCTGGAGTTGGGGGCAGGGGTGATTCAGGCATATGTATGGCTACTACCACTGGAACTGTGTTGGGTTATATCTGAAGCCAGCATAATACTGGGTGTCATCCAAGGACTGTGGTAACCATTGCCTAGTTACCACTGATGTTTATTCAAAGCTCAAGGACTCTTACGTCAGCAGATAGTAAATCCTGCCAGGACTATGCCCTTCCCTTCAGGATAGTGGGTTCTCTTCAGGGCCAGGACAGGTCTAGAAATGTCATTCATGAGCTAGATCCTGGAATGGGGACTTCAGGACTCTACTTGGTATTTTATTTTACTGTGGCTAAACTAGTAACCAATTTGCAATATAAAGTCCTCTTTACTCTTCTCTCTCCTTTCCAAAAGCAAAAGGAGTTTCTCCTGGTGGTGTGAGCTGTGCTGCCTGGGATTGGGGGTGAGGCCACATAAGCACCCCCTTGGCCTTCACAGTGAGTGTCTCACTGGGTTGCATGTACTCCTAGTCCACCAGCTCCAAGCCCAGCACAGCACCAGCATTTGCCCAGGAACCGCAGTCCTTGTGGTGTAGACTTCCTTTCAAATTTATAACCACAGAGCCCTTTAGCCTGCAGTGGTGGGCTATCCAGAACTCAGGTTCCTACTGCTGGGATGGAGGATTCCCCTCTGGCTAGGTCTGGTCTAAATGCTTTCTCCATTGGCACTGGCTGAATTCTGCCCTGTGTTGCTTCCCGCTGTTACAGGGCAGCACTGGGTTCCAACGCAAAGTCACACAGTCAATTCCATGTCCCTCCCCCAAGCATGCATTCTTTCTCCATGCCACATGGCTGCTGCCACGTGATGAAGGAGGGGTGCTGTAGGAAATTCAAGACTCTTTTGTACTCTCTTCAGTGACTCTTGGCTTATATGTTGTCAAAACCAGGTATTGTGATTGCTCACTCGATTTTTGTTTCTTATGTAGGTAATTTCTTGTGTGGATAGTTTTTCAATTTGGTGTTCCTGTGATGGATTGTAGGGGGGATGATTGCTGGAGGCTTCTATTTAGCCATCTTGTTACACCTCCAATCTAATTAGTTTACCAATCAAAATTGATCATTGTGTTTACGTGTAAAACAAGTCGACTATTTGTAGCAGATCCTCATTCAGCCTTATGGCTTTATTACTATTTCTTGCATTCCATCAACGCTTATGGCCCTGATGAAATAGGCCAAAGGGTCAAGTTACATTCTAGAGGCCACCAATTTAACATAAAAATATACACTTCATCTAATCCTCTTTGGTTTGGTATGAGGAAGAGGTAGAAGACGAAACTACTCAGGAATGTTCACCGAAGAGACCATGGCTTTCTGTGTTTAAATATATCTCCTTGTCACCTCGACTTTGCTAATACTAATACTGCAGGTTTAAAAGAGTATAGGTTTACAGGGAAATCAAGCTGCTGGATCTCACCAAAATGAAATATTCAATACTCTGCTTTTCCCTCTGTTTCCTTTACATTCTTCGGAGACTGTGAGAATGATATTAAAGTTGCTGCAGATGTTAGAGTTATTATTTAGAGCCATAAAAGCAATAGAATAAGCTAGAAATGATTTGGGGAAGAAATAGCAATCTTGTTAACTGTTGGAGTTGAGGGCCAATAAATGGCACCCTCTCCCTTTATGTTTAAGAACCAGTTGAGAAATATGCACAAGAATCAGGAAAGTAAATATCAAAATACAGGTTTTACTGACGATAGTTGAATTAGAAAAGACAGATTAAAAATATGACTATAATAGGGCTTCCCTATAGCATATTTCACTCAATTAAATGACTTACCAAGTCACAGTCAGAACCACAGGCCATCTTACCCATACCCCATCTTGTCCCTCAAGGTTGGGAACTCTAAGAATAGATTATCTTAAACAAGAGGCCCAAGCTCAAGGCTATGTGTCTGCACTTTCCTGATCTCATTAGTCAGACAAGCAATGTCTTTTCCTGTAGGAGGAGCAAGTGAGCTGGGTAGGTAGAAGCATGAGAGCTACTTTCCCAGTGCTTCCAAGTACAGGAAAGGTCTGTTTCATTGGCCTGAAAAGGATGAAAATGGTTCCCTTAACAACAAGCTTCTATGATGCTATGTGGATTTTCCAGAGGGATTAGAAGTTGTCCAGTGCCTGTGATGCTGTAAAACCCAAAAAAAGGTAATTTATTTCTCAACTATACAAATAAAGTGAGACTTTATTTAAAGCTGATTTATGAGCCTTCCACTCAGGGCATAGAATCTTCTGCACTGGCCACTACAATAAAGTTACTTAAGAGAAATAACAAAATAGTGAAGTTCTATATGATTACCACCTTATACATTTTACTGTCCATTGAGCTTCATAATCTAGAAGGAAATATGAACTTACTAATTTTCTGTGTCTCTCAGGCCTAAAGCTAAGGCTTAGAAGTGTTATTTGTAATTTTTTTTTTTTTTTTTTTTTTTTTTTTTTTTTTGCCACTTCTACTCATACTTGTTTCTAGTTTTCTGGTTTCCAGAGCCAAAAATACTGTCTAAGCAAAAGATATTCAATTGTCACTAATCTTCTCAAAGCATATGTACTTCATTCAAAAATCTCAGAGGCCAGCCAGGCATGGTAGTGCATATCTGTAGTCCCAGCTCCTCAGGAGGCTGAGGCAGGAGGATTACTTGAGCCTGGAAGTTCACCACTGCAGTGAGCTATGATTGTGCCACCATACTCCAGCCTGGGTGACAGAGTGAGACCCCATCTCTAAAAATAAATAAATAAAAAAAAATATATATATATATAAAAATAGGCTGGGCATGGTGGCTCATGCCTGTAATCCCAGCACTTTGGGAGGCCAAGGTGGGCAGATCACTTGAGGTCAGGAGCTTGAGACCAGCCTGGCCAACATGGCGAAACCTTGTCTCTACTAAAAATACAAAAATTAGCCAGGCGTGGTGGTGCATGCCTGTAATCCCAGCTGCTCTGGAGGCTGAGGCAGGAGAATTGCTTGAAACTGGGAGGCAGAGATAGCAGTGAGTTGAAATTGTGCCACTGCACTCCAGCCTGGGCAACAGGTGAGACTCCCTCTCAAAAATAAATTAAAAAAATAAAAAAATAAACCTCAGAGGTCATAGTGCTTTTAGACACTCCAGATTTTTCTAATTTATAATTCTTACACTGAAAGCACAAAAGAAACATTAAAGATGGGTAAACCTTCATCCATTCCATCTGGGTCCTTCGGTGACTTCATGGGGCAGTGAGTGCCCTATGCTCCTCCCCCTGTCAGTCAGGAACACCCATTTTAGGACATTGTACTGGCAATAAATAGTCCTCAATTGTGTTAAGCCACTGAAAGTTCGAAGTTTATCTGTTCTAGCAGATAACATTATCTTAATTAATACTCATGAATATGAGCATTCATTTTTTAATGAGTCCCAAATCTCTTTCAGCACTAAAAGCAGGCAATGGCCTCCCATCATGGTTGGCACGTAGAATAAAACTACTTGTTATTCCTGCTACATGGATATTGTTGTTATCTTCCTGCTCCCAGATAGGGTATTACTCTGACCCTCTCTCCTCATCATTTAAAAAAAAAGTTAATAGATTATTTATTTTCGAATTGTTCAATTCACTGCAATAAATATTTAAGAACATAATCTTTGAGCAAGTTACTCATTATGCCAATTAAAGAGAGTAGGTTTTGGCCGGGCGCGGTAGCTCACGCCTGTAATCCCAGAACTATGGGAGGCCAAGGCAGGCGGATCGCAAGGTCAGGAGATCAAGACCATCCTGGCTAACACAGTGAAACCTCGTCTCTACTAAAAAATACCAAAAAATAAATATAAAAAATAATAAAAAATAAAAGCCGGGGGTGGGGGCACGAGCCTGTAGTCCCAGCTACTCAGGAGGCTGAGACAGGAGAATGATGTGAACCTGGGAGGCAGAGCTTGCAGTGAGCCCAGATCGCGCCACTGCACTCCAGCCTGGGTGACAGAGCGAGAAAAAATAAAAAGGTTTTTCACATTCACCTAGTTTTGACTTTCTACAATGTGAAAATTCGATGCTTTCTAGCTTTCCTCTTTAAGATGGGAGAAATGAGTCCAGTCAGGTTGTGAGGCAAGTAATACATATCAAATAACTGTTAAATGCTCTGCCTTTTACTTAATATGCCATATTTGTATACATAGATCTTCAAGAAATTTAATTTGTTCATCAAGTTGTATACATCAAGTATATACACCTGTGTGGATGTCAATTATGCCTAGGTAGTTAAAGGAATTTAGACTTTAAAATTCCTTTAAAGGTTATAAATACTACCGTCAAGTATTTGACAATATCATAAAAAGGTTTTAAATACTACCGTCAAGAACTATTATAGGATCAATAGAGATAACAAATTTTGATTGCTTATCTTCCAGTTACTGTGCTAAATCCTCTATGTTAACTTTTTAATCATCAAAAAAGTCCCCCACCCATATAAAGTATTAACAATTTAGAAAAAGGAACCAACGCTCAGAGAAGTTCAGCTTTTATGCACAGTCACATAGCTAAAGGGTGGTGGAGTCGGGACATGAGTATGGTCATATGACTGCAGAGAATGAATTATTAATCATTGTTATATTGTATCACATACAGTGACAATTATAACCATTAAATAACTTATTTTGCAAATATTGTACTAAACTTTTAATAGCCCTTATCTCATCTGATTATCACAAGAACCCTTTGGTGTAGGCACCATAATTGTCATTTTACAAAAGAACTGAGGCACAGAGACATCTCACGTAAGGAAATATCAGGGTGGATTTCAGCACTAGCATTTGAAAGTAGGCTGTCTGACTTACGTTTCCTTCCCAAATGTTTGGAAAAAAAAAAAAAAATTAAAACTCCACAGAAGAGTGCTAAGAATAATACAGTAAACACCCTTATAACATCATTTAGATTCACCAATTGTAACATTTTTCTGTATTTGTAGAGCCTATATTGTTAACTCCTATAATTATGAGGCTAGATTATTTGATCAGATTAAATACTAGATAAATTTGTGGAAAAGTTTATAGATGTGGGAAGCTTTATGGAGGTGTGTCTTAAGCTAGTCCTTGAAAATTGGTGGATAAATGGTAACATAAAGGTGTTCTGAAAGTAGTGGACACTTTGAGCATAGTTGTGTGGGTACAAGTGGAGGAAAGATTTGGGACGGGGAAATATATCAGGAACCAGGTTATGAATGTCCAAAAGCCAAGAAAGGAATTCAGACTGATTGTCATAAGAAACAGGGAGCCTCTGAAAGTGTTTTCATTAGCAAAAGTAGCAACCAAGTACGGACATTTATAAACATTTAACTTCTTGCTGTCTTTTTAAGAACTTTCATGAATTACCACCGCTGTACAGTTTTCTCCTTCAATTCTCGAAGTTCAAGACTTAGTGCTTTAAAAATCAATAATCTGCAAAATTCTTGAAATGCCAGTTTACTAAGTAGCCCTTGGAAAAATCAACAAGATTATAAAAGAAGCAAAATGCATTTTGATGATTTCTCCACTCCCTTTTAGCACCTTCACTTTGCTTTAGTCAGTCTAGAACATTCAGGCTTGTTATCATGGAGACATCCCTTTTGGGACAGCCTTCCAGAACCACACTTTATCCTCCAGTATGTTTTTTTTTTTTTTTTTTCCTCCAACTGGTAATCTACCTGACCTGTACACTATCTTCTTAGGGCTCTATGAAGTTACATTACCCAAACAAGGTAATCTGAAGAATTTAGGAGCCAGGCTATAAAACTGTAACATGTTGTAGGGGTGAATAGATTTGGGAGATAATAAACTAAGATATAAACTGTTTAAATCTTACCACATCGGTGGCTAAAAATTGACCTTTATGCTTCTGTTCATTCCTAAACATGGTCACTGATTTTAACAAACAGACAAGCAATGAGTACATTGAGCTGTAACACAGAATCACCGAAGGTGTCAAAGTGACTGCATTCTAGAGGCATGAATTCATGGTCTTTGAGCAGAGTAGCTGGAAGAGGAAGGCTCTTTTACTATCTATATCTGAGAGTCATATGGCCTGTACTTACCATGCTTGACAGAAAGAACTGAGGTGAATATTTCAACATGAATATGCCAGCCATGTGTGTGATATGCCACTAACATTTCAAGCATGATGCAAATACATGACATGCCTGTCATCCTGACCTTGTAAATCCCTGTAGTTCCCAGTGTGGTGAGTTGTAAACAGTAATGTTTCCAAGCTGGTAGTATTTTCTGCTATTTCAAGGTCACTGGGAAAACACAAATACGTATTTTTCAGTATTAGGTTGAGCCACCCACATGCAGAGATCTAGATGGTAATGCTTTCCCCATACTAAGCCAAAATATTTGCATTTCTTATAGTTCCACTATAGTTTCTTATACAGGCTTCTTTTTTTTTTTTTTTAAGTTCATTTTGTTTGCAAATTAACCTAGTGGAAGGTGAATGATTTTGGCTTTCATAACTGTAAATATTTCTTATTACTTGAAAGTTAATAGGATATAAGAAACTCTAATATTGAATCAAGAATAGCAAGAAATGAGTAACCTAGAACTTTTCCACTGCTGAAGGATTTCAATCAAATACTAGGCAATCTTGAAGCCGAAGCAATGGTATGAAAGTATGATAATCACTTCATAACTATAATGTCTTTCTGTCACAATCTCTTTGACTATACTTTCTTTACCGAACTACAAAAAAATAGTAGTGTTTAGGCTCTACTACCACATATAATAAGTAGGGTTCTTAGACAACTTAGACTACTGGCCAACATGGTCTAATTTATAATTCTTTGAAATCACTTTGAAGTGATTCAGTGGTCACTGAGGAGTTTGCTTTAATACTAGATTTGAAAGAAAAATAAAATTCTTGTAAACATCAATTGACATAGAATTACTGTCCTAATTTTATCTGTGAAATATTGTCTATAATTAGGTAAGCAGTAAGGGAGAAAACATTAATTTTATCCTACTCTTATTAATAACATTATTTTTACTGCAACTTTAGGTCCATAGCAAAATTGAGTGGAAAATACAGAAAGTTCCCGTATGCTACCTGTCCCCATGTATGGACAACCTTTCCCACTATCAACATTCCACACCAGAGTGGTGCATGTATTACAAACGCTGATCACATTGGCACATTTTTATTACTCAAGGTCCGTAGTCTACATGGGGGTTCACTCTTGGTAGTATACATTCTCAGAGTTTTGACAAAATTCATGTGTCAAAGTGCAGGCATCTGTTTAGGTCTTTGGTCCATTTGTTTTTTCTTTTTGTTGAGTTTTAAGAATTCTTTGTATATTTTGGACAAATATACAAAGAATATTTATACATCTCTCCTTTAACAGATGTGTCTTTCGTAAATATTTTCTTCTAATCTGTGGCTTCTCTTATTCTTTTGATGTTGTCTCTCACAGAGCAAAGTCTTTAATAAAGTTCAGCTTATCAATTATTTCTTTCCTAGATTGTGCTTTTTTGGCGTTATATGTCATCACCATACCCAGGGTCATTTAGGTTCTATCTCATGTTATCTTTTAGGAATTTTATGGTTTTGTGTTTTATAGTTAGGTTTATGACTCCTTTGGAGTAAACTTTTGTGAAGGTGTAAAGTCTGTGTACAGATTCAATTATTTGCATGTGTATGTTATTTTTCCAGAACTGTTTGTCAAAAAGATTAGTTTTGCTCCATGGTATTATCTTTGTTCCTTTGTGAAAAATCAGTTGACTCTATTGGTGTGGAACTATTTGTGGACTTTCTATTCTGTTCCATTAACTTATTTGTCTGTTCTTTCATAGGGTGATGTCAGTCCTCTGATCTCATTCTGGCTATTCTGGCTCTTTCCATAAAAACCTATAGAATAAGTTTGTTCATATCCAAAAAAGGACTTGCTGGTGTTTTGGGATTGTGTTGAATTTATAAATCAACTTGGGAGGAGCTGCCGTCTTGACAATATTGATTCTTCCTTTTCATGAACATGAACTTTCTCTCCATTTACCTAGGTGTTTTTTGTTTATTTCTTTTTTTGTTTGTTTGTTTTGTTTTGCTTTGTTTTTTTTTTTTTAGACAGACTCTTGCTCTGTTGCCCAGGCTAGAGTGCAATGGCGCGATCTCGGGTCACTATAACCTTTGCCTCCTGGGTACAAGTAATTATCCTGCCTCAGCCTCCCAAGTAGTTGGGTTTACAGGTGCCTGACACGAGAACCGACTAATTTTTTGTAGTTTTAGTACAGACAATGGCTTCAATATGTTTGCCAGGCTAGTCTTGAACTCCTGACCTCAAGTGATCCGCCTACCTCAGCCTCCCAAAGTGCTGGGATCACAAGCGTAAGCCACTGTGCCTGGCCTAATTTGGTTTTTATATGAAATATTTTAACAGAGTTTTAAAGCTTTCCTCATACAGATCTGCATATTTTGTTTCATACTGAAGTATTTCATTTTGAGGAAAGTGATAATATAGATTGTAAAGTGTTTTTAATTAAAAATTCCATATGTTCATTGCTGGTATATAAGAAAGTGGTTGGCTATTTATATACTAATCTTAGCTCCTAAAAGTTTGCTGTAATTCCCATTAGTTCCAGTAGTTTCATTTTTGACATTTTCAGATTTTCACCATAGACAATCATGTCTCCTATAAGCAAAAAAGAGTTTTATTTCTTTATTCTCAATCTGTATACCCTTTATTACTCTTTCTTGTCTTACTGCATTGCCTAAGAATTCCAGTACAATGTGAAAGGTGATGGTGAGAAGGGATTTTCCCTTGCTTTTGATCTCAGTGGGAAAACTTTCATTTCTCAATATAAAGTATGATGTTAGCTCTAAGGTATTTTTTTTTTCTAGAGATTCTTTATCAAGTTGGGAAAGTTCCCCTCTACTCCTAGTTTGCTAAGAGTTTTTTCATAAAAAATGTTAGATTTTATTAAATACTTTTCTATGACTATTGATATTATATAATTTTTTTAGCCTGTTGATGTGATGGATAATATTAACTGATTTTTGAATATTAAATAAACCTTTTATGCATGGAACAAATTCCATTTGGTTGTGACGTATAAGTTTTACATATGGTTGTATCTGATTTGCTAATATTTTGAGGATTTTTGCATCTGTGTTCATGAGAGATATTGATCTGTTTTTTGGTAATGTCTTTGTATGTTTCAGATACTAGGGTAATGCTGGCTTCAAAGAATGAATTAGGGAGTATTTCCTCTCTTCTGTCTTTTGGAAGAAGTTGTAGAGAACATGTATAATGTCTTCTTTTAAATGATTGGGAACTTTTATCAGTGAATTAATCTGGGCGTGGTGCTTTCTGTTTTGGAAAGTTATTTCTTCAATTTCTTTAATAGATATAGGCCTATTCATATTATCTATTTCTTTTTGAGTGACATTTAGCAGATTATTTCTCTCAAAAAATTGGTCCATTTCATTTAGGTAATCAAATTTGTAGGCATAATGTTATTTATTGTTTCTCTTTAGTATTCTTTCATTGTCAAGGGGTCTATAATCCAATCTTTCATTTATTATATTAGCAGTTTGTGTTTTCTGTCTTTTTTCCCCTTAGATTGGCTAGAGACTTAATTTTGCTGATCTTTTCAAATAATTAGCTCTTGTTTTTTTTTTTTTTTAAGTTTCTTTGTTGATTGTTTTCAATTTCAATAATTTATGCTCTAAAGTTTTATTTCATTTCTTCTGCTTACTTTGAATTTATTTTCTAATTTCCTAAGATGGAAACTTAGAGGATAAATTTTTAGATCTTTCTTTTTTTCTAAAATATGTCTTCCGTGCTATAAATTTTCCTCTAAGCATTGCTTTCCTGAATTCCTCAAATTTTGATAAATTGAATTTCTATTTTCATTTAGTTTATAAAATTTTTACATTTTTCTTGATATTTTATTATTGACCTATATTATTAAAAGTGTGTTGTTTAATCTCCAAATATTTTGAGCTTTTCCAGCTATCTGTTATTGATTTTTAGTTTAATTCCATTGTGGTCTGAAAGTAGACATTGTATAATTTCTTTTAAGTTTGTTCAGGTGTGTTTTATGGTCCACAATGTGATGTATCTTGATGAATGTTTCATGTAAGCTTGAGAAGAATGTGTATTTTACTGTTGTTAGATGAAGCAGTCTGTGGATGTCAATTATATTCAGTTGATTGATGGTACTGTTGAATTCAACTATGTCCTTACTAATTTTCCTACTGCTGGATCTGTTCATTTCTGATAGAAAGGTGTTAAAGTCTTCAACTATAATAATAAGTTTATTCATTTTTCTTTGCAATTCTATTTTGCCACATGTATTTTGATACCCTGTTATTAAGCACCTACATGTTATGGATTGTTGTCTTCTTGAGTTATTAACCCCTTTATTATTATATAATGCCTCCCTTTATTCTTGATAATGTTATTTGCTCTGAAGTTTATTCTGTCTGAAATTAATACAGCTACTTTCATTTACTTTTGATTAGTGTTAGCATGGTATAATGGTCTCCATCCCTTTACTTGTAATCAACATGTGTCTTTATATTCAAAGTGAGTTGTTTTTTTTCCCCCCCACCGATACAGGATTTTGCTCTGTTGTCCAAACTGGAGTGCAGTGACACAATCATGGTTCACTACCACCTCAATCTCCTGGGTTCAAGTGATCCCACCTCAGTGTTCCAAGAAGCTGAGACTACAGGCATGTGTCACCATGCCTAGCTAATTTTAAATTTATTTTTGTAGTGACAGGGTCTCACCGTGTTGCCCAGGCTGGTATTGAACTCCTGGGCACAAACAATCCACCTGCCTCGGCCTCCAAAAGTGCTGGTATTACAGGCATGAGCCTCCATGCCTGGCCAGTTTGTGTTGTGATTCACTGACAATCTGTTTTTTAATTGGTAGATATAGACCATTAGTGTTTAAACTTATTTTGACACCATTTACTAAATATATACCATACTTGTTACTCTATTCTGTTTGTTGCCCTTGTTCTTTGTTGTTGTCTTTTACCTTTCTGCCTTCTGTAGTTTTAACTGAGCATTTTATATTATTCTATTTACTCCCTTAGTGTATCAGTTATACTTTTTAATATTTTTCGTGGTTTACCTAGAGTTTGCAAAATAAATTTACAGATAACCCAAGTTCATTTTCAACTAACACTATCCCACTTTACAATCAGTGCAAATACTTTGTAATAAAAAATTAATGTATCCCTCTTGTTCTTTGCATCATTGCTGTTATTCATTTCACTTGTACATAAGCATATAAACACACAAGGGGACTTTAAAAACTTTGTGGAAAATTGAATTAAAAGATTAAAACATATTATTTCTCAACAAAAACTCCATCAAGCTCAAGACACTTTCCTAACTGATGATACCAGCCATTTAGTTCATCCAGAAAGAACTGAGCATCCTGGGAATTTAACCAGATCAATGCAATCCTTTGTACCTTATTAACTGAAGAATAAAATGGGTATCCTTTAAAGATTTTTTAAGATTGGAGAACAAAAAGTCAGAAGGAGCCAAGTCAGAACTGTCTGGTGAATGCCTAATGAATTCCCACTGAAACTGTCACAAAATGTCCTCATTTGATGAGAGGAATGAGCAATAGCATTGTCATGGTGGAGAAAACATGTCTGGCAAAATTGTTTTGGCATTTGTGTGCCAAAACCTTTTCTAACTTTCTCAAAATACTCTCAGAATAAGTAGATGTTATTGCTTTTTGGCCCTCCAGAGAGTCGACAAACGAAATGTCTTAAAATCCTCAAAATTTGTTGCCATGACCTTTGCTCTTGACCAGTTCTCTTTTGCTTTGCCTGAACAACTTTTACCTCTTGGTAGCCCTTACTTTGATTGTGTTTGTCATCAGGAGTGTACTGGTAAAAAGCATGTTTTTTCTCCAGTTGTGATTCTTTGAAGAAATGCTTTAGGATCTTGATATCACTTGTTAAAAATTTTCATTGAAATCTCTACTCTTTTCTGCAGCAGACCTGGGCACAGCAGTTTTGGCATTTATTGAGTAGAAAGTTTGCTCAAACTTAATTTTTAGAGTTGTGTAAGCTGAACCAATCGAGGTCTTTGTAGTGCTGGCTCTTGTTTCTGCTATTAATAATCAGTCTTCTTCAATGATGGCATGAAAGAGGTTAATTTTTTTTTTTTCCTGGGATGGTCTGCTGCTGCAGGCTTCATCTTCCAAATTGCTGTCCCTTCTTAAAAAGCATTATCCATTTGTAAACTGCTGATTTATCTGGGGCGTTGTTTTCATAAGTTTTTCATAAAGGATCAACAATTTCACCATTTCTTTCATCTAAGCTTCACCATAAATTTGGTGTTTTTGCTTCAGTTTTTCAAATTGATGTATTTTCTTTCCCAGTGCCTGTTCAGACATGCTGTAGCAAGTTAAAATAAGTTTATTTTAGTGTAAACAATTTTGAAATTTATGATTTTGTAATAAACATTTTTAATGAAATCTTTGAAAACCCCTCGTATATATTTACACACACAATTGAATACATTGTTGCTGTTACTATTTTGAATTGATCTGTTAGATCAATTAAAAATGAGAAAAATAAGTTTTTATCTTACCTTTATTGATTATCCAGTGCTCTTACTTTCTTTATATAGATCCAAGTTTTTGGCTTATATTATTTTCCTTATCTCAGAAAAACTTAACATTTCTTACAAAGTGTGTCTATTGGTAACAAATTGCCTCAATTTTTGTTTGCCTGGAAAAGTCTTAATTTCTCCTTCAATTTTAAAGGATAATTTTGCAGAGTACAGAATTCTAGGTTGGTGTTTTTCTCCTCTCAACATTTTAAATATTTCACTTCACTTTTTTTGCTTGCATGGCTTCAGAGGAAAAGTTAGCTATAGTCCTTATTTTTCTCCTTTATACGTAGGGTGTTTTTTTCCTCTGGCTTCTTCTCTCTTTCTCTCTCTTTTTATTTCTGAAATTTGAATATGATATTCCTAGGCATAAGTGTTTTGGGGGGCATTTTTTCTGCTTGGTGTTCTCTGAGCTTTCTTGGATCTGTGCTTTGCTGTCTGGCATTAATTTCAGGAAAATCTTCAGTCATTATTATTTCAAATATTGCTTTTGCCCCTTTCTTTCTTCTTCTAGTATTTCTATTATGTGTATGTGATGCCTTTCGTAGATGTCCCCAGTTCTTGGGTATTGTATTCTGGTTGTTTTATTTTTATTTTGCAGTCTTTGTTCTCTTTGCTTTTCAGTTATGGAAGTTTCTTTTGTTATATCCTGAAGCTCAGAGAGTCTCTCTTCAGTTGTGTCCATTCTACTAATGAGTCCATCAAATGTCTTCGTCATTTCTGTTATAATGGCTTAATTCTGTTACAATGTCTTTTTGATCATTTAGAGAATATTTCTTAGAATTTCCATTTCTGCTGAAGTTATCCATCTGCTTTTGCATATTGTCTACTTTTTCCATTAAAGCCCTTAGCATAGTAATCGTGATTTGTTTTAATTCCTGGTCTGATAATTCCGACATTTCTGCCATATCTGACTTTCGTTCTGATGCTTGCTCAATCACTTAAAACTGTGTTTTTGCTTTTAGTGGCTTGTAAATTTTTTGTTGAAAGGTGATCTGATGTACATGGTAAAAGAAACTGTGGTAAAGAGGCCTTTAGCAATGTACTGGTGTAAGGAGAAGGGAAATATTCTATAAATCTATGATTAGGTCTCAGTCTCTTGGTGAATTTGTGCCCCTGAATGATGAACTTTATCAATGCTTCTCAGTTTTTCCCTGCATCATGTGGGATGGGATGACTACAGAGGGCTACAGTTGGGCATTTTCCTTTCCCTGGTCAGGTTAGGCTTGGTAAAATGGTTTCTCCTGAGGGTAAGCCCTGTTGAGAACAGAATACTCTACATATTTTTAAATGGTTCATTTTCCCTTCCTTCTCCTGGAAGCAAGAGAAGATTTTTCTTTGATATTCACTGTGAGAAGCTGGTAGAACTCCTGGAGGTAATACTCATAAAAATGTGGGAGTTCCTGGTGACGGGGCACCCCTGGAGTTTTTAACTTTCATTCGTGTCCTCTCTGAGCCTCCACCAATTTGTCAATTAGAGTTCAGGTTTTCCTACTCTAGCACTGGCTCCTGCTGAGGTTTCTGCTCATAGCTGTCTGTTCTGAGAGGTTATGATTCTCTGAATCTGCCTGCTGCTCTCCAATTTTGGGGCCAAGAGTTTGTTCTGTGATTTCATTTATTTGATAGATCCAAGAACATTTGTTGATATTTTTTCAGTTCGTTTGTTTTATTTATTTTTTCTTCTTGTTAAATTGGAGTGGAAACTTCTAGTCTTATAAGCCAGACTGGAAACCAGAAGTCAAAACATGAATTGTTGAAAGAATATACTCAAATGGAGATTTAGAGAACTCTGAAACATTTTTGGAATAAATATATTCAGTTAAAAGACCAGGTAAAAAGAAATGCACTGTTAGTGTCTTTTGCACCACCTTTTACCCAAACATTGAAGCCTCGCAGATGAAAACATAGAAGAATGAAGGAGACTTTCTGTGGGGTGTCTGCAGCATCACTACAACTGGGGGCAAAAGGTCAACATATCAGTTGCTTTTAATTTTCTATGAAAGAAGCTTAAAGGAAAAGATATATGCGTTTTCATGTGTGTACATGTGTATATGTTTAAATTTTCTATTCTCACTGTCATAGTAAAATTTAAACATACTTTTAGGTTCTTTTAAAAAGCATGCACTTAGATACAAAATATTATTCTAATTTCCAGTTTGAGCAGCTTCATTTTCAAAGAGCAAAAGTAACTATTACAAGTATGTAATTTCATGGTATCTTATATAAGTGGTCATATTTTGTGAGGAGAAGATGCCAATGAGGCATAGCTAAAGGTCACCTATTTTATGAACCAGATTCTGACTCATGGTTTTACCTTTACTTTTCTTTTGCCTTTTTTTGTAGGTTACACTTTGATTAGCATAGAGATTGTCTAATAATTGTTGTAGTATTTCAAGTTCAAATGATTTCTTATCCAGTGTGTTTCTTTGTCCAGGATTAAAATCAGTTCTTACAAGTTCTTGGAATGAAAGAGAAAGGGAGAGAAAGACAGAGAAACATATGGGGAAATGGCTTAGGTAGAAGAAAACTTCAGTCCGTTATGTTAGGTTCTCTGGCGCTAACATCCTGTTGACTTAGGAAGGTTTCTCAGAGTAAAGGAAATGAATCCTGTGTTTCAGAATTAGAGTTGCTACTGTATTTTCTCCTGTGATTTTTATCTTATCTGTTAATTTAACTACATTCAATACTTGTCGATTCCTGACTCGTAATGATAGAACATGAATGTCACATAAGCAAAATAATAGTTTAATTCTTTCTAAATGATGTTAGTAATGGTCCTCTGACCCATCCTTGAATCTCCACTTTTCCCCCTCTAGCTTTTTAGTACCACAGAACCTCTGCTCTGGTGATTTTCCAAACGACTGTATTTTGCAGCCTCTCGTCATATGAAAATACCCCAAAATTCACAGTTATGCATAAGGATAACTGGAGCATAGCATAGTGTCTTTATGGAGTCCTGCAAGCTAGGTATGAGATGAAGTTATATTAATTAAGAGCCTTCTATATGCTGATCTATGGGCTATTTTATGCAACCATCACGATCTTCCCATGAAGTAAGTATTATTCTTGTTATATAGTTAAGAAGCAAAAATTAAGAACAAGGATATAGGCTATGATCACATGCCTTGACTCACCAAAGCCAAGCTTTTAGGCAAAACTTAAAACTGTTGGTATTTTCCCACCATATTACCCAGCCTAAATGTGGTGATGCTTATAGGTGCCATGAGATAATGTACACACAAGTATCTATAAATTATTAAATATTAGCAAACTGTATTTGAATGCTCAGTGTTATTTTTCCTATATGTTTTGTACAACATGGAGGAAATGGAAGTAAAAAATTGAATACATTAATTTAAAATGTACCTGACCTATGAAGAGATATAATAAATAGTGTATACCTGTATGCCCACAACCCAGCTTATGAAATGACACATTTCAGAGACAGTGGAAGCCTCACCTCATCACATGTACTTTTCCGCTAAACGTTATATTGCCTCTCACCTTCTTTCTTTCATCTTCCTGCAGAAGCAGCAAAAACTGTCCTGAATTTGGGATTTATTACCCCATTTATTTCTCCAATATCTAAATAATACATGGTAGTATTTTTTGTCTCTGTACACATTTTATCATGCTTTTTATTACAATCATCTACAGCTTGCTCTTTTTGTTTAAGTTGGTTTTTTAGATTCATATATGTTGATGAGTACACTTTCTAGATTTTTAAGTGAAACATCTAAAATGTTCTCTGAAAATGTTGATAATAAAAATAATAGTTTGATCTTAAGAGCTAGGAACTAAAACTGAGTGCTTTACATATTAATTTATTTAAACTTTATAATAGTAGGAGGTGTGTATTTTTATCCCTGTGTTATTGTTGAAGCTCAAAGAGTTTTATTCGCACAGGCAAGAGTTAGTCCATAGCAGAGCTAGAATTCCAGCACAAGTATTTATAACTTCAATTCTGTGCTTTTTCTATTACACTGCATTGCCTACCTTTACTGAATTCCAACTTTCATTTCATTCCATTTTTTTTCAAGATCAGGGCTCCAAACTTCTGGCCAAAGGCAAGGCAGAGAGCAAGAAACAGTGACCCTTATGTGCATAAAAGCTGCCTTAGTAATGCAGCCCCAGGGTTACCATCTCTCCACTGCCTCTCATTTACACAGGCAATTACCCTCTGCTGTTACTGCTCTGTGTAGTGATATTTGGCATCACCTAGGGCACCTGTTTCTTGAGACATTCTACTCTCAGAAAGAAATAACTACTCCATGCATCCATCCCCCAGCTAAACCGAGGCCAATTCACCACCAATACACCATGATTAAAAAGACGCCGTAGAAAAATGTAATAAACCTTTAGAAACCAACCAATGGCTTACATGTTAGGCAAATATGGTGTGTCTTACAATTACTATTAATACTATTGCAAACCCTCCATTAAAGCAGCCTCTGCCTCCCTCTTGACTCTTTCATGAGCACAATACTCCCACATTAGCACTCAATTATAAACCAGCCCCATCCGAATTTACTTTACTCTCCAAATTACATACACAGACTGATTACTGTTTCTTAAAAGAGCAAAATCTATGTGAGTTCACTAAATACTCCTTTCCTTTCATGGTGTTGTGGTTTAATAGTCAGATGCTTCTGAATACCTGTGGCAACAGCCTTTTAACTCGGTCTGCAGAAGCATGCATTATACTTGGAATGTGTTTCTTGTAAAGCAGAGTTCAAACGCAAAGACCCTAAAGAGATGTGTTTTATCTTCTGTCATCAAAACTGTATACATCTTTCCTTTTCTGTTTTTTTCCCCTGCTTCTTTTTACCCCTCATTGTTTTCTCTACTTACCTAAGTGTCTCTGTAGTTTTCTAGTTGTTTAATAGCCTGGTTCCTCTCTGTTTCTGATTTTTTTTCTTTTTCTTTTTTTTTTTTTTTTTACTTATCTCATTAGTATATTTTATATATGCATTTTTTTTGGCACCCCAGCCAGTTGTATTTTCAGTACGCTAGTATCTCTTCTGTCAAATGGTGTTTTACTCCCTGTGACTCCACAGGATCTTCTGTAGAATGGTCCAAAAAAAAGGACTTGCAAATGGTGAATCTGGGATCAAATTCACCCTCAACAGAGACAAAATTCTTTTTTCACTGTGCTGCTCCAGGCCCACATTATGTTTTTCCAGAACAGTGGTTCTTCTCAGAGTATATGTGGAGATTACCCTTCCTGAGAATTATCTGAAATAGTCAGAAGGCATTGTTCTGTTGTGCTTTTTTTTTTTACCAAGGAAGAATTCTGACATTGAAAACGGCAAATAGAGAAAGAACTTATTCAACTCTTCCTGAAGGGAGGGCTACTGTTGTTTTTAGTACAATACTCCCTAATCTTTTTTTCTCTTGAAACTCATCTACTTCTTTACCTACTTGTGGCACCCATTTACCACCCCAGGGAAGTCCCTGCTTCAAGCTGAGGCATTTTTGTAGATTTAGTCCTAAACCCAAGACCCCTTTAAACATCTTGTACCAGTGTCTCACATAACACCATATGTTTGGAACAGTTTCTCCAACAGGCAGTAATTCCTAATTTTGCATCTAAAGTTTATATTTATTAAGTATATTTTTTAATTTTAATCTAAGACATGTATTTCTTACCCTTGAATTAGAAGGCAGTCATCCTTATTTATTAAACTGAGGCAATTTTTCAAAATAACAGCATTGTGATTTACTTTAAAATACTCCAATGGTTTCTACTGCACTCAGCCTATGACATAAACTAGATATGGTTTACAAAATTCTGCTTGATATGATCTCTGTTTACCTTTCCTATGTCATCTAGGAGTATTCTCCCCTTTCACTTAGCATGATACAACTATACTGTCCTTTAAAGTCTCAGACTCATCAACTTCATTTCTACCTTAAAGTTCTTTGCTGTTGCTACTTGTTGTTTCCTCTGCATAGATGGTTCTTTCCCCAGATCTTAGAAAGGCTGACTTCCTCATTTCGATCACATCCCGGCTTAAATCTCAGCCACCCCTTTTCAGCTCTTCCTTGGTGATAGGTTTTGGCTATGTCCCCACCCAAATTTTAACTTGAACTGTATCTTTCAGAATTCCTACGTGTTGTGGGAGGGATCCAGGGGGAGGTAATTAAATCACGGGGGCCAGTCTTTCCCACGCTATTCTCATGATAGTTAATAAGTCTCACAAGATCTGATGGGTTTATCAGGGGTTTCCGCTTTTGCTTCTTCCTCATTTTCTCTTGCCGCTGCCATGTAAGAAGTGCCTTTTGGGGAACTTGCAGTGAGCCGAGATCGTGCTACTGCACTCCGGCCTGGGTGACAGAGCCCGACTCCGTCTCAAAAAAAAAAAAAAAGAAGTGACTTTTGCCTTCCACCATGATTCTGAGATCTCCCCAGCCATATGGAACTCTAAGTCCAATTGAACCTCTTTATTTTCCTAGTCTCAGGTATGTCTCTCTCAGCAGTATGAAAACAGACTAATACATGTGACATCTACCACACTCTTAATAAATAATGGTTTAATGAATTAAAAATTGTTGGCCACATGCAGTGGCTCATGACTGTAATCCCAGCACTTTGAGAGGCCAAGGCGGGTGGATCACTTGAGACCAGCAGGTCAATATCAGCCTGGGCAATGTAGTGAGATACCATCTCTATGGGAGAAAAAAAAATAAAAAGCCAGGTGTGGTGATGTGCCTGTGGTCTCAGCTACTTAGGAAGTTGAGGTGGTAGAATCGCCTCAGTCCAGGAGATGAAGGCTGCGGTGAGCTGTTATCGCTGTACCATTGCACTCCAGCCTGGCAACAGCAAAAAAAAAAAAAAAAAAAAAAAAAAAAAAAAAAAAAAAAAAAAAAACAAAAAAAAAAAAAAAAAAAAAAAAAAAAAAAAAAAAAAAAAAAAAAAATTGCCAACATGCTTAATTTCTGTATAGCATACATTCTGTTCCTGTTGACACTGTCATCTGATGTATACTTCTTAAAAATAGTCCAAGAATTTCAGGTGAGAGGAAGGAGAAAGACCATTGAGGTGGGCCATGACATTCTATGCATTGCCAGAGGCTCCATCAGAGCCTGTATTCTGTTGCTCTTTTACTGGGAGGCCCTAGTGTGTGTTTGTTTGTTTGTTTTGAGATGGAGTCTCACTCTGTCACCCAGGCTGGGAGGCCCTAGTTTTGTGCATAGTATTAATGTTTGATAAAGAGAACCATAATGGCAGAATCTTATTTTAAGCATTACTAGTATCTGATGTAGGTAAATCAGGAAAAAGCAATGAAGATTTGATAATGCAGGGATATCAAGTAGAGATGCTCCTCAACTTATGATGGGGTTACATTCCGATAAACCCACTGTAAGTGGAAAGTATTTTAAGTTAAAAATATACTTAACACAACCTACTAAACATCAAAGCTCAGGCTACCTTAAACATGTTTAGAACACTTACATTAGCCTACAGTTGGACAAAATCATCTGGCACCATAGTATAGCATAAAGTACTGGTTGTTTACCCTCCTGATTTTGTGGCTGACTGGTGAGCAATATCATACTACATATCACTAAGCCAGGGAAAGGTAAAATTTTAAAATTTGAATTACAATTTCCACTGAATATGTATCATTTTGCACCACTGTAAAGTTAGAAACTCATGTGGAACCACAGTAAGGGACATCTGTATTTATTTCTAAGTATGTTTCATAGTCATATAACTTCTACCCTTCAACAAGTAAGAAGAGGTATCCATAGGGCAGAGAAGATAATCTATCATGATGTCATCCTACCTTGCTTTCTGTTGCCCTTTGTAAGATTGTCAATCAACATTTCAACTTATACCTTTTTAATTCAATTTAAAAAATCAATGTAAGACCTATTTTCAGCTACTAATAGCACAGCACCATGCCCACCAATACTGCTTGGTGGGTGGAACCAACACAGAAACAACCTTTCCTTTTTCATCCTTTTAGGTGTATCTACTACCTCCTGCACATGCATAAACCTGACAAGTGGTACCTGCATAAGTTCTTCCTCTCCACTTAGTTGTGAATATGAGAATAAAGCTGATCACAGTTTTCACAAACTTAGCATAAGATGTTAGCTATGTGATCATGGACATATGAATTCCCTCATTGCCGTGGAATAACTCTTTTGATCCAGCCCAAAATAGAATTGGCCTTTTCTTTGCTGTTTCTTTGTCAACAGCTATTTTTGCAAGATTTTCATTACTACTTAATTGTTGAAACTTCCTATCTTCATTTTTCTTGTTAAGGACCGATTTTACAAATGAGTTCATTATCTCTACCATTTTAGACTCATCATTAATTTCATGTTCTTCATTTATTAGTGGACCTATTTTCTCTCTGATATTTCTTTTCTCACTGTGGTATTGGTAAACGCCCTTGTTTTCTTCGAGTCTCCTTTACTATCTTTATTGCATTCTCCTTGTGTTATTGGTATCTTTCATATGTTTAATGGATGTATGTATCTATCTATTCCAAGTAGCAAGTTTTCCTCCATTGACTTTAAAGACATTTATGTTGATATTTCATATTTACACACCTCATTCTTCAAATATGTTCTAAATCTGTTCTAGTCTACTTAAAATATCAATAGAATAAGCACTTCCACAAAGATAATTGAGAAAATTCCACATCTTATAAATGCATTTTTTTATATAGTAAATTTCTTAAACCTAAATTAGTGGAGAGAGTCATGATAATTTTACCTGTTAGGCTGATAACAGAGCATTATTTAACAATGTCCTTGGCCAGGGCACACAGCAAAGCCAAGGAGTAGAATTTCAATTGCTAAACTTATGAGAATTTTAGGAAAAAAAAAATGTGGAGGGTAGAGGTAAATAGCAAGAAGTGAGACAGAGAAGACCTGATTCTGGAGCACAAACATTTCTGAATAACCAGATCTCTTGCTCTTTCTCTCTGCTAGACTCTCTTTACCTCACCTCCATTTTGATTCTCACCTCTCTGTAATTGTTAGAAATTTAAGGGTAAAAGTTGGGAAAGGGAAGGACATGTATTTGCATGTAGAACACTTTGGCAGAACCTAGGCAGCAAAAAATACTGTAATCCATGATTCCTACTGTGAAACAACAGAGCATTGGATTAGGAAGCAGGAGGCCTGGGGTTTTATTGCACATTTCCTATTATTTGACTTCTTGGCAAATGAGCTTTCTCATTTGTAAAATGTGGGAGTTGAATTGGGTTATACTTAGGATTCTTTCTCTCTCTAAGTGTTCTATATGATTCTTGAAATTCAGAAACTATTAAGTCATTCACTGGGTGGTTTATTTATATATTCCAATCATTAGGTCCCTATTAAGTACTTCATTCTCCTCCTTGGAACTCTAAATGAGCCTGGTAATTTTGTATACCACATACATGCCAGCCTACAAAAGCAAGTCATGGACAGTGGCCTATGTTTGAAGCCACTGCCCAGGGTTCCTGTTGGCATGATCCCTGACTGACTTTGTTTTTTATTCCAATTGCACTTAGCTTTGAACTCTTAATATTGAAATCTCAACCTTGAACTGAACTTCAACCCATCCAGAGTTGGTGCTCATTACAATTCTGTGGCAGATCACTTCAATGTCCTCAGATGAACCAGGTCACATTATTGACTCTAATCATAAACTGCTACATGGGAGGGAACTCTGTCATAAACAACTAAATCTCTAAATCTCTAAATTAAATCTCAGCTAAACAACTCAATCTCTTCCAGTTCAAACTAGTCCCCACCCCTCACTGACTTATGTAAGCTTGGGAGGATGCATCAGACAATTATTTATTAAATATTTTGTCATTGAAAAAAAATTTGCAGAATTAGCCAGAACATCCCATTCTTCAAACATTTCCATTAATCAAGGTTTTACTATGCTTTTAGATAGGAAATCTAATCAAGGCTATCTGAGAATTCAGTGCATGTCACTTACCAAAAATTTCAAATATGCTTTTCAAAGTTTTTACACCATGATGTTTAGGGAAGTTTCTCTGGTCAAAAGATGATTTGCCTGTAGAATGTCACATGCAATCTTTAAACAATTGTCACTCAAATTGCATCTCCTTGTTAGAAATGGCATTATTTCTACAATGGTGAGTGTCTGGATACATATGAAGCACAGTGAAATACAGAAATGTGTTGCTACATATAAAATGTAGTTTAAAAAAATGAAGAGACCTTCCTTGGAATTGTTTACTGGATCCAATTAGACACTTGAGCAATTTAGGTAAAGATGCAGTTTTTGGGTATTTTTAAATTGTATCATCCATTACCTAAATGCCTTTTCACCCAGCAAGAAATAGCAGAGCCCAGGATTTATAACATAAACACTCTCCGAATCAGAAAAAAAAAAAAAAAAAAAGATGATTCTAATCATGGTTTCTGAAAAGGTATTAACATGCTTACACATGCTTATCCTTTCTGTATTTCCCCCCAAATTCCCAAATATAATATGAATATTTTACAGTGATGTTTAGTAATGAGCACCCAATCCAACCTCAAAATGACTCCTCTTTTAATTAGCACATTAGTCACTCAGTAAAAATTGAGTTGGATGAATTATTCAAATATAATTCAGCAGAGGTTCAGAAGCAAATCTAAGAGATGGAAGAAAAAAAGAGCAAGGCTGCCTAGTTTTTTCACTCACAGGAGGTGAAAGGGGGACCCTGCGAAGCTAAGGGGTAGGAGTCATAAGAGCCATTATTAATAGAGGGAGACTTAGAATAAGCCTAACGCTGCCCATATCGAAAGGTCACCTTGAAGCACTGACAAACACCAAGCAAAGCAGGGGAAACCATGTTGATGAAGGAATGTTTCTTTATCTTTTGCTTTCATAGCTTAAATTAAGCCCCACAGAATACTGCTGTGTACATTTCGGGACAGACTCTCACTGGGCATTCACCTAGTGCCTAAAATACTTTTGAACTGCAAAGAAACATTCATGTAAAAGTTTTGTTGCCTCAGGATAATTCTGTAATTTAGTGTGGAGAAATGGTCCGATTAGCAGTTGGGACCAGCAGGGGGAAGCTAACTGGAGTGAAGAGGTGAGAGAAAAAGTCAGAACTTTTTTCCTGAAACACAAAATTGCTGCTCAAGGGAAGAAGAGGAAGAGGGAAAACCAGGAGGAAGTAGAATTCAGTAAGTCAATAGCATTGATAATTGGAAACAAAAATGGCTTTCAAAATACTGCAAGGCCAAAGTCAATAAAAACAAGCAAGGAAAAATCCCCTGAAGGATTTAGACTTTCTCACAAAATCATTCGGAGGCATGGACAATAAACAAAGCATGAATCCTGCAAGATAGATTCCTACCCCATGGATTTGGGTGGGGACGAGAAATAACAGGGCTGAGAGGAGAGTCACCATGAAAAGCAGCTTCATTCTCTGGGTAATTTATCTGCAAAAGGCATTTGCTTGAACTATTTGGTTTTTTTTTTTGTTGTTGTTGTTGTTGCTCTTCTCTTTCCATTTCATGTTGCTTTAGTCAAGAGAAAAACATTTGAAGGGAGGAAGCCTGCTGGGCTGTAGTTTTTTCAAGCTGAGTGAGTTATTTCCCTGAGCTCACCAGAAACTTGTTTGACTTCAGCCTAATGTGAACCCTTAAGGAGGGATCTTGACTTCAAGATGACAGGAGTCTCTTCAGTGGTCATATTGGGATGGGTTATTGTATGGCATCCTTGTTTGGTTACAGAACATTTGGGATACATTGGGGTCCAGGAGCCATTACCTGGTGGCCAAAATCACATCAGAGACCTATAACTGACCCAGATTCACTTCTTCCCTCACATTCAGTTTTTGTCCATTTATCTACATACCCATGTAGGCCATCAAATCCCGATTTAATTTGGCTTAACCCGGAAGTAATAATCCTTTGACTCATATATTCTCCCTATTAATCACTTTTTTTCCTGCAATTCCTTGACAGCAGAATAGTGTAGGGCAGAAAGCTGTGATACTGTTCCCCACCCATCATGAGGGTCATTGCCAACACTCCTATAACAAAAGACAGGTTAACTAAAGTGTCCGAAGTATTTGAACCAGAGCAACTCTGTCTTCAATAGGGCCTGGGTAAAATAAGGCTGATTCCTACTGGGCTGCGTTCCCAGAAGGTTAGGCATTCTTAGTCACAGGATGAGATAGGAGGTCGGCACAAGATACAGATCACAAAAACCTGCTGATACAACAGGATGCAGTAAAGAAGCTGGCCAAAATCTGCCAAAACCAAAATGGTGATGAAAGTGGCTTCTGGTCATCGTCACTGCTCATTATAAATTAATTATTTTGTCTTTACATTTGATTGTGGCATTCATTCAGCTACAATCCTATTACCTTTTTTCGTGTTGGAGTCCTGCTACAGGGTTCATTGCTATTTGTTACTTAGTAAGACTTAGGCAACCCTAAAGAAATAAAACATGTAATTGTATATTTTGCAGGGGATTTGTAGGACGTAGGGAGATTAACCTGAATGTGATTAAACAACAAAGGGTCTAAAACAAGGGCTGGCACTGTAAAGCAGGGGTCCCCAACACATGGGCTGTGGGCTGGTACTGGTTCTCCACCAGTTAGGAACCAGGTTACACAATAGGAGGTGAGCAGCAGGTAAGCCTTACTGCCTGAGCTCTGTTTCCTCTCAGATCAGCTATGGTATTAGATTCTTACAGGAGCTCAAACCCTATTGTGAACTGCACATACGAGAGGTCTAGGTTGCTCACTCCTTGTGATAATCTAATGCCTGATGATCTGAGGTGGAATAGTTTCATCTCAAAACCATCCCCCCATCCCCACACTCCACAGTCTATGGAAAAAACTGTCTTCCACGAAACCAATCCCTAGTGCCAAAGAGGTTGGGGGCCACTGCTGTAAAGGACTGGAGAGTAAATATATTAGTCTGTGCAAGCTGTATGTTCTCTGTCACAACTCAGCTGTTATAGTGCAAAATCAGCCATAGATGATACAGAAACAAATGAGCAAGGTTATAGTTAAATAAACTTTATTTACGTACATTGAGATTTGAGTTACATATAGTTTCCATGTGTCACAATATTGATTATTTTTATTATACTCTAAGTTCTGGGGCACATGTGCAGAACATGCAGGTTTGTTAAATAGGTGTACACATGCCATGGTGGTTTGCTGCACCCATAAACCCATCACCTACATTAAGTATTTCTCCTAATGCTATCACTCCCCTAGCCCCCAACCCCCTGACAGTACCCAGTGTGTTTTTTTCCCCTCCCTGTGTCCATGTGTTCTCTGTGTTCAACTACCACTTATGAGTGAGAACATGTGGTGTTTGGTTTTCTGTTCTTGTGATAGTTTGCTGTAAATTATAGTTTCCAGCTTCATCCGTGTCCCTGCAAAGGACATGAACTCATCCTTTTTGGTGGCTGCGTAGTATTCCATGATGTTTCTGTGCCATATTTTCTTTATCCAGTCTATCACTGATAGACATTTGGGTTAGTGCCAAGTCTGTGCTATTGTGAATAGTGCCACAGTAAACATGTGTGTGTATGTGTCTTTATAGTAGACTGACTTATAAGCCTTTGGGTATATACCCAATAATGGGATTAGTGGGTCAAATGGTATTTCTAGTTCTAGATCCTTGAGGAATCACCACATTGTCTTCTACAATGGTTGAAATAATTTACACTCCCACCAACAGTGTAAAAGCTTTCCTATTTCTCCACATCCTCTCCAGCATCTGTTGTTTCCTGACTTTTTAATGATCACCATTCTAACTGGTGTGAGATGGTATCTCATTATGTTTTTGATTTGCATTGCTCTAATGACCAGTGATGATGAGCATTTTTTCATATGTTTGTTGGCTGCATAAATGTCTTCTTTTGAAAAGTGTCTGTTCATATCATTTGCCCACTTTTTGATAGGGTTGTTTTTTCTTATAAAGTTGGTTAGGTTCTTTGTAGATTCTGGATGTTAGCCCTTTGTCAGATGGATAGATTGCAAAAATGTTCTCCCATTCTGTAGGTTGCCTGTTTACACTGATGATAGTTTCTCTTGCTGTGCAGAAGCTCTTTAGTTTAATTAGATCCCATTTGTCAATTTTGGTTTAAGTTGCCATTGCTTTTGGTGTTTTAGATATGAAGTCTTTGCCCATGTATATGTCCTGAATGGTATTGCCTAGGTTTTCTTATAGTGTTTTTATGGTTTTACATCTTATGTTTAAGTCTTTAATCCATCTTGAGTTGATTTTTGTATAAGGTGTAAGGAAGGGGTCCAGTTTCGGTTTTCTGCATATGGCTAGCCAGTTTTCCCAACACCATTTATTAAATAGGGAATCTTTTCCCCATTGCTTGTTTGTGTCAGGTTTGTCAAAGATCAGATGGTTGTAGATGGGTGGTGTTATTTCTGAGGCCTGCGTTCTTTTATATTGGTCTATATATCTGTTTTGGTGTCAGTACTTGCTGTTTTGGTTACTGTAGCCTTGTAGTATAGTTTGAAGTCAGGTACCACGATGCCGCCAGCTTTGTTCTTTTTGCTTAGGATTGACTTGGCTATGTGGGCTCCTTTCTGGTTCCATATGAAGGTTAAAGTAGTTTTTTTTTCTAATTCTGTGAAGAAAGTCAATGGTAGCTTGATGGTGACAGCATTGATTCTATAAATTACTTTGGGCAGTATGGCCATTTTCATGATATTGATTCTTCCCATCCATGAACATGGAATGTTTTTCCATTTGTTTGTGTCCTCTCCTATTTCCTTGAGCAGTAGTTTGCAGTTCTCCTTGAAGAGGTCCTTTACATCCCTTATAAGTTGTATTCCTAGGTATTTTATTATCTTTGTAGCAATTGTGAATGGGAGTTCACTCATGATTTGGCTCTCTGTCTGTTATTGGTGAATAGGAATGCTTGTGGTTTTTGCACATTGATTTTGTATCCTGAGACTTTGCTGAAGTTGTTTATCAGCTTAAGGAGATTTGGGGCTGAGACGTGGGGTTTCCTAAACCTACAATCCTGTCACCTGTGAACAGAGACAATTTGACTTCGTCTCTTTTCTATTTGAATACTCTTTATTTCTTTCTCTTGCCTGATTGCCCTGGCCAGAACTTCCAATACTATGTTGAATAGGAGTGGTGAGAAAGGGCATCCTTGTCTTGTGCTGGTTTTCAAAGGGAATGCTTCCAGCTTTTGCCCATTCACTATGATATTGGCTGTGGGTTTGTCATAAATAGCTCTTATTATTTTGAGATATGTTCCCTCAATACCTAGTTTATTGAGAGTTTTTAGCATGAAAGGATGTTACATTTTATCGAAAGCCTTTTCTGTATCTATTGAGGTAATCATGTGGTTTCTGTCATTGGTTCTGTTTATATGCTGGATTATATTTATTGATTTGCCTATGTTGAATCAGCCTTACAGGCCAGGGATGAAGCCGACTTGATTGTGGTGGATAAGCTTTTTGATGTGCTGATGGATTCGTCTTGCCAGTCTTTTATTGAGGATTTTCGCATCAATGTTCAACAGGGATATTGGCCTGAAATTTTCTTTTTCTATTGTGTCTCTGCCAGGTTTTGCTATCAGGATGATGCTGGCCTCATAAAATGAGTTAGGGAGGAATCCATATTTTTCTGTGTTTGGAATAGTTTCAGAAGGAAAGGTACCAGCTCCTCTTTGTACCTCTGGTAGAATTTGGCTGTGAATTCATCTGGTCTTTTTTTTTTTATTATTTTTTATTTTATTTTATTTTTGGTTGGTAGGCTATTTATTATTTCCTCAATTTCAGAACTTGTAATTGGTCTATTCAGGGATTTGACTTCTTCCTGATTTAGTCTTGGGAGGGTGTATGTGTCCAGGAAGTTATCCATTTTTCCTAGATTTTCTAGTTTATTTTCATAGAGGTGTTTATAGTATTCTCTGATGGTAGTTTGTATTACTTTGGAATCAGTGGTGATATCCCCTTTATCATTTTTATTGTGTCTATTTGATTCTTCTCTCTTTTCTTCTTTATTAGTCTTGCTAGCAGTCTATTTTGTTGATCTATTAAAAAAAAAAAAAAAAAAAAAACCAGCTCCTTGATTCATTGATTTTTTTTGAAGAGTTTTTAGTGTCTCTGTCTCCTTCAGTTCTGCTCTGATCTTAGTTCTTTCTTATCTTCTGCTAGTTTTTGAATTTGTTTGCTCTTGCTTCTCTAATTCTTTTAATTGTGAAATTAGGATGTCAGTTTTAGATCTTTCCTGCTTTCTCCTGTGGGCATTTAGTGCTATGAATTTCCCTCTAAACACTGATTGAGCTGTGTCCCAGATATTCTGGTACGTTGTGTCTTTGTTCTCATTGGTTTCAAATAACTTATTTATTTCTGCCTTAATTTTTTTATTTCCTCAGTAGTCATTCAGGAGCAGGTTGTTCAGTTTTCATGTAGCTGAGCGGTTCTGAGTGACTTTCTTAATCCTGAGTTCTAATTTGATTGCACTTTGGTCTGAGAGACTCTTTGTTATTATTTCTTTTCTTTTGCATTTGCTGAGGAGTGTTTTACTTCCAGTTATTTGGCCAATTTTAGAATAAGTCCATTGTTGTGTTGAGAAGAATGTGTATTCTATGGATTTGGGGTAGAGTTGTGTAGATGTCCAGTAGTTCCACGTGGTCCAGAACTGAGTTCAAGTCCTGAATATCCTTGTTAATTTTCTGTTTTGATGGTCTGTCTAGTATTGACAGTTTGGTGTTAAAATTTCCCACTATTATTGTGTAGGAGTGTAAGTCTCTTTATAGGTCTCTAAGAAGTTGCTTTGTGAATCTGGGTGCTCCTGTATTGGGTGCCTATATATTTAGGATAGTTGCTCTTCTTCTTGCATTGATCCCTTCACCATTATGTAATGCTCTTCTTTGTCTTTTTTGACCTTTGTTGGTTTAAAGTCTGTTGTATCAGAGACTAGGATTGCAACCCTTGCTTTTTTGTTTTATTTCTATTTGTTTGGTAGATATTCCCCATCCCTTTACTTTGAACCAATGTGTGTCTTTGCATGTGAGGTGGGTCTTCTGAATACAGCACACGGATGGGTCTTGACTCTATCCAATTTGCGAATCTGTCTTTTAATTGGAACATTTAGCCCATTTACATTTAATGTTAATATTGTTATGTATGAATGTGATCCTGTTATTATGATGCAAGCTGGTTATTTTGCCTGTTAGTTGATGCAGTTTCTTCATAGCATCGATAGTCTTTACAATTTGTTATGTTTTTGCAGTGGCTGGTACCAGTTGTTCTTTTCCATGTTTAGTGATTTCTTCCGGAGCTCTTGTAAGGCAGGACTGGTTGTGACAAAATCTCTCAGCATTTGCTCCTCCACAAAGGATTTTACTTCTCCTTCACTTATGAAGCTTAGTTTGGCTGCATATGAAATTCTGGGTTGAAAATTCTTTTCTTTAAGAATGTTGAATATTGTACCCCCAATCTCTTCTGGCTTGCAGGGTTTTTGCCAAGAGATCCACTGTTGGTCTGATGGGCTTCCCTTTGTGGGTAACCTGACTTTTCTCTCTGGCTGTCTTTAACAATTTTTCCTTCACTTCAACCTTGGTGAATCTGATGATTATATATCTTGGGGTTACCCTTCTTGAAGAGTGTCTTTGTGGTGTTCTCTGTATTTTCCGAATTTGAATGTTGGCTTTTCTTGCTAGGTTGGGTAAGTTCTCCTGGATAATATCCTGAAGAGTGTTTTCCTACTTGGTTCCATTCTCCCCGTCACTTTCAGGCACACCAGTCAAACATAGATTTGGTCTTTTTCACATAGTTCCATATATCTTGGAGGCTTTGTTCATTCCTTTTCGTTCTTTTTTCTCTAATCTTGTCTTCATGGTTCATTTCATTAAATTTATCTCCAATTTCTGATATCCTTTCTTTCACTTGATAGATTCAGCAATTGATACTTTGTATGCTTCACAAAGTTCTCATGCTGTGTTTTCCACCTCCATCAGCTCATTTGTGTTCTTTGCTAAGCTGGTTATTCTAGTTAGAAATTCATCCAATCTTTTTTCAAGGTCTTAGCTTCTTTGCATTGGATTAGAACATGCTTGTTTAGCTCAGAGGAGTTTGTTATTACCCACCTTCTGAAGCATACTTCTGTCAGTTTGTCAAACTCATTCTCCATCCAGTTTTGTTCCCTTGCTGGCAAGGAGTTGTGATCCTTTGGAGGAGAAAAGGCATTCTGGTTTTCAGAATTTTCAGACTTTTTGCGCTGTTTTTTTCCTCATCTTCATGGATTTACCTACCTTTGGTCCTTGATTCTGCTGACCTTTAGATGGGGTTTCTGTGTGGTCATTCTTTTTGGTTGATGTTGATGCTATTCCTTTCTATCTGTTTTCCTTCTAATAGTCAGGCTCCTCTTCTACAGGTCTGCTGGAGTTTGCGGGGGGTCCACTCCAACCCTGTTTGCCTGGGTATCACCAGTGGAGGCTGCAGAACAGCGAAGACTGCTACCTGTTCCTTCCTTTGGAAGCTTTGTCCCAGAGAGGCACCTGTCAGATGCTAGCTGGAGCTCTCCTGTATGAGGTGTCTGTCGATCCCTGCTGGCAGGTGTCTCCCAGTCAGGAGGCAAAGGGGTCAGGGACCCACTTGAGGAGGCAGTCTGTCCCTTAGCAGAGCTTAAGTGCTGTGCTGGAAGATCTGCTCTTTTCAGAGCCAGCAGGAAGGAACATTTAAGTCTGCTGAAGCAGCACCCACAGCCGCCCCTTCTCCCAGGTGCTCTGTCCCAGGGAGATGAGAGTTTTATCTACAAGTCCCTGACTAGGGCTGTTACATTTCCTTCACAGATGCCCTGCCCAAAGAGGAGGAATCTAGTGAGGCAGTCTGGCTACAGTGGCTTCACTGAGTTGTGGTGGATTCCACCCAGTTTGAACTTCTGGGTGGCTTTGTTCACACTGTGAGGGGAAAACCACCTATTCAAGCCTCAGTAATGGCAGATGTCCCTCCCCCCACCAAGCTCGAGTGTCCTAGGTCAACTTCAGACTGCTGTGCTGGCAGTGAGAATTTCAAGTCAGTGAATCTTCCGTTGCTGGGTTCCATGGGGGTGAGATCCACTGAGCTAGACCACTTGGCTCCCTGGCTTCAGCACCCTTTCCAGGTGGAGCGAATGGTTCTGTCTCACTGGCATTTCAGGCGCCACTGGGGTATGAAAAAAAACTACTGCAGCTAGTTCAGTTTCTTCTCAAATGGCCAGCCAGTTTTGTGATTGAAACCCAGGGCTCTGGTGGTGTAGCCATGCGAGGGAATCTCCTGGTCTCTGGGTTGTGAAGACCTTGGGAAAAGCGTAGTATCTGGGGCCAAAGTGCCCTGTTCCTCATGGCACAGTCCCTCATGGCTTCCCTTGGCGAGGGGAGGGAGTTCTCCAAACCCTTGTGCTTCCAGGTGAGGCAATGCCCCACCCTGCTTCCGCTTGCCCTCCGTGGGCTGCACCCACTGTCTAACCAGTCCCAATGAGATGAGCTGGGAACTTTACTTGGAAATGCAGAAATCACCTGCCTTTGTTGTTGCTCTCATCTGCAGACTGGAGCTATTCCTATTTGGCCATCTTGCCAGTCACGATCAATATTTTTTTTAATGCTTTGAAGACTTTGTCTTATTATTTTCTAGCATCCATGATTGCTAATGCAGAGTCTGATTGTGACATAATCCTCATTCTGTAGTAGGGAAACTACTCTCTCACCTCTTGTTGTTTAACATTTAACATCTAAATGTTTAACATTTCCTCTGTATCTTTGGGTTCTGAAATTTCACCAGGATCTATATAAATATGGATTTTTAAAAAGTTTTTTTCTGCTTGATACTTAATGATTTTGCTCAATCAGAAGGCTATTATTCTTCAGCTCAAGGAAATTATTTGGTATTCATGTAATAAGATTGCCTTTTCTTCTCCTTTGCTTCTTTCTGTTCTGTAATTCCTACTAAAAGACATTAAATTTTCTAGATCTTATTCATGAATTTCAGTATTTTTTCTTACTCATTAGCTTTTATGCTTCATTCTGTGAAATTTTCTCAATTTTATCTTCTAAGTTGACAACTTCTTTTTGCTCTTCCCATTTAATTGTTTACTTACTAGATTAATAAATCTGCCATTATATTTTTAAGTTGTAGTCATTATTATTGACAGCACATTGTTGTTAGCTGAGTTTTTGTAAGTTTTTCAGAGCATCAGGATTACCTATCCATGCATCAACTGTCTTCTCCAAAAGTTTATCTCTGCTTTATCAGTCTGGTTCACATATGCTGTCTGTCTTCTAGTAAGTATTCAAAACTGTGCTTCATTTATTGCTCCTTTTTATTCCTTCTTTTTATTCCTTCTCTCACCCTCCAACTTCCCTAGAGCTATATGGTTTATTTTTGTTTGCATATATTGTTTCTGTCTTTTCCTTCTTGAGGAGGAAGGAAACAGGTGTATGTCCATGGTCTGTTACCTTGAGCAGCAGGTGAATAAAGATGAGGACAGGGTAAAAGTTGGTGTGAGTATGGGAGAAAGGAAAAAAGTTACTTCGATTCCTATGGCACCTCATTTGGGATAAAATGGGAGGAACTGAGTACACCGTAAAAAAGAAGAACCAAATCAAACTTTGACTGCTTAACAATTTAGGGAAGAACCCAGAAATGACAATACCTTTTGTAGGAGAAAACCTGTAAAATTTCCACTAATGTTATGTAATAGATCCAAATGTTAAGATGGAACTTTACAAGTTAAGGCGGTACTATTGATGTGTTACTGAGATGTTAAAAACACATTTGAACCAGCTGGTGAATATAATTATGTAAAATATGCCAGTCTAGTTTTATTTGATTTCCTGGAAGCCTAAGCAATTAACTGTGAATAGGACCAAAATGGTAAGCATGACAAATTCCATTAAGGTAATCAATTAGTAGACAGGTACACCCATTTTAAAGATTGCTGGTGACTTTTTTTTTTTTTTTTCTTTGAAAGCATTTTAATCTTCATCTTCTTGGTGAGTGTCATAGGTATTCTGCAATAAACCACACTTTGGAATTATGTTTGTGAAAGTGGCTCAGTGGCTTAATCTTGCTCCCCAAATTCCTTGATTTCATTAATAACCACTCTCAGCGTGCATTTTCCTGGCCATTCTGTGTAATCTTTATGTTCTTCCTTTTGAATAGTCCAGAATTTGCATGAATGAGGCCCAGAGGGTACTCTGAGTTTTAATGATGTTCATGAACTGAACATGATCATTGGGATCATTGGGAGGAAAAGATAAAGATTTTAAAAACCCTACCTAATCCAAAACACAGAGCTATTCCCAAACAGAGTGTGCAGACTGTGGATGTTCATTTTGTGTGCAAATAAAATCTAGTCTTCCGCCCCCCTTCCCCATCTTGCTTTTTCATAATGCAGAGCACCTGTAGTGGTTTGGTCTTTTCCTTTGAGCTCTGTGTTGCTCAGTAGTAACTTGCAAACCAGTCTGTAGCCCAGGAAAGCAAAACAGACATTAATTCCTCATCCCCTACCCTTTATACCATATGTGTGACCCTTAATTACATTCACAGGGTCCTATTCAGAATGTGTAATGTAAGTGTTACACATTACACTTGTAATGTGTAATGTAAGTGTTAGACAAGGGAGCTACCAGGAAAAACAGACAAGAAAGGATAGCCTTGCAAAGCTTTTGTTTGTGAAGTAATGCTGTGCTGCTTACACATTTAAGAAGCAAAGATGCCTGAGAATGATAGGACCTTGTAAATCAATTTGGGCTTCAGAGTTTCCATTTGGGGTTCACCAACAAAAATGAAAGCAATGATATTTGAACTTACTTCAACCTTTTAATCAGTGCTGAATGTAAGTAGTGTCATGAAGTACAGCCGAAAGCTCTATATTATCACCTCACACCCAACTTACCTCTCAGGATTAAAATCTAAACCAGTGTTACTGATTTTTAGGAACAATGTGTCCTAAATTTATATTGGTCCAACATTTTTTAAGCTCACATGTATATCAAACTATTTTAAATGGAATCTTTTGGGAAATCTACATCATCTCTTATACCAAAACTTACTCTGTGCACATTTCAGATGTATATGTGTTAACAGCTTCCAGACACATAATAGGGAGGAAAAATGGCCAGGGCAGTGATTCACTTTGACCATTGTGATTTTTGATATAATCTCATATTTTCTTGTTAAAAGAACTATATAAACTTGTCTACTACTACTTGTTCATAGTACCAGTTGGTTGGTGTCTGATTTGTGTATAACAAACCAATTAAAAGGTTTTTACAAGCTGGGCGCCGTAGCTCACGCGTGTAATCCCAGCACTTTGGGAGGCCGAGTGAAGTGGATCATGAGGTCAGGAGATGGAGACGATCCTGGCCAACATGGTGAAACCCCGTCTCTACTGAAAATAAAAAATAATTGCTAGATGTGGTGGCGTGTGCCTGTAATCCTAGCTACTCAGTAGGCTGAAGCAGGAGAATCACTTGATCCAGAGAGTAGGAGGTTGCAGTGAGCTGAGATCACGTAGCTGCACTCCAGCCTGACGAAAGTGAGACTTCGTCTCAAAAAAAAAAAAAAAAAAAAAAAAAAAAGGTTTTACAATGTTACTTTACCTTCTTGTTACCTCAGTTTTCTTATCTTCAGAATGAATGAACTGGGCTAGATTACCTCTAAGTTCTCACTTAGCACTTGGAATTTTCAGTGGTGCAACTTATATTCTTCACTCTCTACCCACCAGTTAGCATAAATGACAACAAACTTGTCTCATTAGTAATCTTAAGACATGAGAAAATCAGATTGATCTAAAATTGCTAAGGAAGAGAGACCATCTTAAATTCTCACTTCCCTTAAAGACTGGTTTTATTCACAGTCAAAAAAGTAAACACATAAATGGTTTATGTATTTCTCTTAAAACATATTCCTTCCTTCCTTCAGATATCATTATGCTTGCCTCTTATTTGCTTGATTCTCCAGGTATAATCCCCGTCTACTTGCTAAAACCAGGTGCCATATTGAAGAAATTAAAGCTCACTGTTCTGTAATTAGAGGCAAAGTTTTGAAAGCAAGTGTCCCAGACAGGCAACAATTAACTTACATTTATAGTAGAAAGTAAAATTTATAAAATTGTTTCTGAGGACATGTTGGTTTCTTACAGTGAGTTATAGTGAACATAAAATACAATTTGCATATTTAAAGTATACAATTTGATAATTTTGATATTATGTATTCACTTCAGAAACCATCACTACAACCAAAATAATGAACATTTCTTACAAATGTTTCCTTGTGGCCCTTTGTATTCCATCTCTGTCTCACCTGCCCAGGAAACTACTGTTCTGATTTTTCACTATAGATGAGCTTCCATTAAGTAGAATTTATCATAAATGAAATCACACTGTTATTCAAGAGCAAATGACCCTGTACTCATTTTTTTTAACACAGGCTCCTTTCACTCACTGTAATTATTTTAAGATGTATCCTGTGTTGTGTGTATTGATAGTTTATGATGGAAACTCTATTGCATAGATATACCACAATATATCTATTCACCCGTTGATGGATATTTAAGTTGTTTCCAGTTTGGGGCTACTACAGATAAAGTTACTATGAACATTCACGTACAAGTTGTTATGTGTTTATATGCTTCATCTATTGGGCAAATGCACAACTGTTTTTAAAATGGTTGTACTGTTTTAAATTCCAACAGTGTTGCTCTACACCAGGGATCCACAGACTATGTTCTATTGGCCAAATCTGGCCTGCAATCTGTTTCCGTATGGCCTCTGAATTAGACATCGTTTTTATATTTTTAAATTGTTGGGGAAAACTGTTTTGTAAAACGTAAAAAGTATTCAAAATTCAGATTTATAAAATGTAAACAATAAAATATACCAAACGTATGCATAAAATGTTATCCCAACACAGCCATATTCATTCATTTTTGTATTATCTGTGGTTACCTTTATCCTACAACAACAGAAGACCACATGGCCCAAAAAAGAGATTCTACTGGATGTTTATAGCTATTATATTGTGATTTTAATTTGCATTTTTATAACAACTAATGATGTTAAGCATCTTTTTATATGATTTTTTGCCTTCCATATGTCCTCTGATGAAGTACCTGTCCAAACCTTTCACCCATTTTATATTGAATTTTTTGCCTCTTTTAAGTTGTAAGCATTCTATGTATATTCTAGATGCAAATCTTTGGTCATATATGTTATGCAAACATTTTATCCCACTCTGTAACTTTCTTAGTGTTTTTCAAAGAGCAAAAGGTTTTAATTTGATGAAGTCTAACTTACTGACTTTTCTTTTATATATTGTGTTAAATGTTTGCCTAATTCAAAGTGCCAAATACGTTTTCCTATATTGTCTGCTTTAAATGTCAGTTTTAGCACTTAGAATTCTATGATAGAGTTTAGTTTTTGTATGTTGTATGGAATTAGTGTCAAGATTGGTTGGTTGATTTTCCCATTGAGTCATCAAATTGTTCTAGCACCATCTTTTGAATATAGTGTTCTTTTCCCATTGAATTGCCTTATGCCTCTTCAGAAAACGAATTGATCATTTATATCTGGGTCTGTCTCTGGACCCTCTATTTGGTTCCATTTATCCACATGTCTACTTACTGCCATGCCACAGTCTGTTGATTATTTTAGCTTTATAAATTGTCATGAAATCAGGTAGTGTATGTGCTCTGTCGTTGGCCTTCTGTTTAATAATTGTTTTAGCTATTCTGTCTTTGCATTTTTATATAAATATTAGAATCACCATATTAATTTCTAAAATAAATGGCAGGATTTTGTTTTGGTTGCATTCAATCTATAGATCAATTTGGAGAGAATTGGTATCTACAATACTGAATCTTCTAATCAATGAGAATGTTACATCACCCTTATTTATTACCACTTGGTTAATTTATCTGAGCAAAATTTTGTTTTTGTTATACAGGTCTTGCTCATCTTTCTTCAAAATTATCTGCTAGTGTTTTATATTTTTTGTTATAAATAATACTGGCTTTTCAATCTACATTTCCTCTTGTTTGTTGTCAATGTATAGGAATATAATTGACTTTCGTATATTGTCCTTGAGTCCTACCACCTTGCTAACCCAATGGATCAGGTCTGAAACATTTTTGGAGATCCCTTAGGATCATTCACACAAAAGATCATGTAGTCTGTGAATAAAGATGGCTTTATTCCTTCACTTATAATAAGTATGTCTTTTTTTTTTTTTTTCTTATCTTATTGAACTGGTTAGGACTTCCAGCATAATACCAAGTAGAAGAGGTAAGAATATACCTTCTTGTCCTACTCCCAATAACAAGAGCAATCATTCGAACCACATTTCTTAACTATGGTATTAACCTGTTTTTTTTTTTTTGGAGAGGACTTTTAATAGGCTGAAGCAATGCCTTTTTTCAATCATAAATGGATGTTGAACTTTTGCCAAATACATTTTCCACATCTATTGGGGTGATAATATGGTTTTTCTTTAGTTGCTTATTATAATGAATTCTACTGACTTTTTATTTTTATCTACTATTTTTATCCTAATGCTTGGAGGTTTTTTTTTTTTTTTTTAAATAACAAATAAGCAGGTGCTGCTGGTGATAAATTTACTCAGCTTTTATATTTCTTAAAAAGTCTTCTTTTCATTTTCATTTTCTGAAGGATATTTTACCTTGGTTGTAAGCTTTCATCCCTGAATTTTATAGGTAATATTCTGTTGTCTTCTAGACTGCATTATTTCTTAAGGAAAATTCATGGTCATTCTTACCTTTATTCCTTTATATGTAATGTGTCTTTCTGCCCTGGCTACTTTTAGAATTTTGTCCTTGTATCTATTTTAAACAGTTTAACCATGATGTATTTGAGTATAGTTTTCTTCTGTTTCTTCTACTTGGGCTTTGTTGAACATCTGGGATCTGTGTGTTCATAGTTTTGATGAACTTTGCAAGTGTTTCAGCCATTATTTATTGGAATGTATTTTTCTAACTTTCCCCTTCCTCATCCTCTCCTGCTGAAACCTCAATTACATGTATGTTAGGTTGCTTCTAGTTGTCTCCCAAGCCACTGATGCTTTATTTTTCTTTCTCTATTTTATTTTGTATAGTTTATATTGCTGTTTTTTGATAATTACTCTGTTCTTTGCAGTGTCTAATTTTCTATAAATCCCTTTTAGCATATTTTTCATCTCAAATGTGATTTGGATAGCTATATTTGTGTGCGTGTGTGTCATGTATAATGTGTCTCTGTCCTGACTACTTTCTTGAACACATACAGTATATTTATAAATGCTATTATATTTATTTGCTCTTCAAATTCAATCATTTGTGTCATTTCCAGGTGTTACTAGTGATTGACTCTTCTCATTATGGGTCCTATTTCCCTGCTTTTTTGCACGCATAGTAATTGTTTACTTTTATGCATACATAAAAGATATATGTGGTTTTGGGAAATTTTTGATTGGATAGCAGGCATTGTGAATTTTGGTTTTTTTAGGTATATATTTTTTCTATTCTTTTAAATATTGGGGGGCTTTGTTCTGGGATCTAGTTATTTGGAAACAGTTAGATCCTTTCAAGACTTGCCTTCATGCTTTGTTAGCTCCAGAACAGGTCTTGGTTTAGGACTAATTTGGCCTACTTTTGAGGCTTTATCATTTTGAGAACCCTATTCAATGGCCTATGTATTAGAGGTCTTTCCATCCTTCTGTTTGGAAATCAAACTTTCTAGCCTGAGACATGTTATGCGGTACTGACTCTCAGCTTGTTTTTGCTGTGATTGACACACTCAGGTAAAAATCCCTACCATTCCCTCTGTATCACTTGACATCTACTTGAGAGCCTAGAAGTAAAGCTGTGGGAAGTTTCATACACTGAATTTTCCTATTCATATCCCTATGAAGATAGGAAAATTCATATCTTCTCTGCTCCTTTTTCGGTGATTGTTGCCCCAGGCTTGCCAGTTTATTCAGACGCATTTATCGAGCTGAAGATTCAAGGAGAAGCCTCTCAAGATCTCTAGATCTCTCTTAGTACATAGCTCTCTTCTCTTAGTACTGTGCCTTGTAAATTCTAACTGCCTTGGGCTCCCCAAACTCTGAACTCTCTCTCTTCCTCCCAGTGAGATAGTGGGTCTTATTTCCTATTCTGCCCTGTGACCTGAAAATTGCCTTTCTGCAGCAAGTTCATCAGTGATAGGGTTCACCTCACCTATTTCCCTTTTCTAATGGATCACTACCCTGCCTGCCTATTTCTTAATTTCCAAAAACTGTCATTTCATACATTTTGCCTGTTTGTTTTTATAGTTGTTTCAAAGAGTACAATGTTTCTATGAGGAGTAGTCACCAAAAATAAACAATACCTAATTGATATTTGTCCCTATAGCTAATCTTATATCTGAATCCAACTTATTTTACTTCTGGAGTAATGCCCAAGACTGTGAAGGCAAGTGTATTGTATAAAAAGAGGAAATAGAGATATAAATTGGAAAATTAAGTGTATGAAACTTCCCACAGCTTTACTTCTAGGTCCTCAAGTAGATGTCAAGTGATACAGAGGGAATGGTAGGGATTTTTACCTGAGTGTGTCAATTACAGCAAAAACAAGCTGAGAGTCAGTACCACATAACATGTCTCTGGTTTTCATATCTATTCTTCTGCATAATTGCCAGAAAAGGATTTTCAATTGCTGAATTCTTTTACAAGATTTTTACCATATGCTCATCCCAAAGAGAAAGACTACTGTGACCCAGAATTGCTCGATTGTACTTATCGATTTCAGGAGGACATACATTTGCACTGTTGTAAGCAGACAGTAAAAATTATCACCTTGTACCACTTCCTAGGCTCCCTCATTATTATATAAGTGTCCATAAACTTACATTAACTTTTGCACTTACTTTATAAAGAATAGGTGGAGTCTCTCTATCCTGAACTCATATAAAATGCACTTGTGTACTACCTATATGGGGTGGAAAGCTAGACAAGAGACGAAGTACAGAAAAACTGAAAACCATAATTTTATCTTTAAGAGGCAGTGTTTGCCAGTATTTATGAAACAGAAGTTTTTAAACTTTGAAAGTATTTGTGACAACCATGCCTTCTTTAATTTATGTGATATTACTTTTCTTAGGGAAGTAATATATTATTTCCTAACATAAACAAAATTGGAACATTCTTTCTAGATTTCTCCTTTTGGGGAAAAAAGAATCCTGGGTGAACCAGAAGTTGACTCAATTTAGAATTATCTTGTGATGAAATTAGGACATTTACTAATACCTGAGTTCAAAAATTAGTCTTTGGCTCATTGGCTAACCTGTTGATGGTTCTATAAAAACTCAGTAATTTTTGGTGCAATAATAACATTCTCCTGCCCCATTAGGCCCTACAGTTCAACAACTGTACAATCTTTTCACTGTCTTTCACCTACCTCGTGTTCTCCCTATTCTTACCAAGAGAAAATGTATTCACTTTATAGCATGTATCTCCAATTCACTTGGGGCCCTCTGGCTTTATCATATTTACTGTACAAAATCTGAATCCCACTTACATCTAAATTCCTAAGTATTCTACTCTTGAAATCACACAAGTCTATGTGTATAGAAAAAAGTAGGCCGGGAATGGTGGCTCACGCCTGCAATCCTGGCACTTTGGGAGGCCGAGGCAGGCAGATTGCTTGAGGTCAGGAGTTCAAGACCAGTGTGGCCAACAAGGTGAAAACCCACGTCTACTAAATATACAAAAAAATTAGCTGGATGTGGTGGCATGCGCCTGTAATCCCAGCTACCCGGGAGGCTGAGGCACGGGAATTGTTGAACCAGGGAGGTGGAGGTTGCAGTGAGCTGAGATGGCACCACTGTACTCCAGCCTGGGTGACAGAGCAAGACTCCATCTGAAAACAAACAAAAACCCATGACTTGTTAATTGACCTACCCTTTAACACATGATGACTAAACCTCAAATGGGCTCTTGGTTCTTTATATCTGATTATGTCCAATATACAATTATTTTCAAATTTGTAAATCACTTCCTAGTTCACTAAGAAAATTCAGCCAATCAGGAATTTCTACAATTTCCCACTACCACAAGTCTGGCTTACCTGCATCTGTGTTCATACACCTCTTCTATCTGCTTGATACTATGGATTCAGTGTCCATACTGTAGTCTGAGACCCACTTATACACTTGTCTCCTAGATCTCATTCCCTCTTCCTTACTCAATAGTATCACACTAGCCTGTCTCTACTTCCTTGCACATCATGACTTTTTCTTCCTATACCAGATCATTTCTATAAGCATTCAAAAGTACTGAAATTTATAACAACTTTTAAAACTTCTACTCTTAAGTCCCTTTCAAGCTAATGCCTCATTTCTTATATGTGCCGTTTTATAGCAAAACTCCTCAAAAGAGCTATTATATGGGCTATCTCTAATGATTCTTCCTTTATTTTCTATTGGATCCACACCAATAAGTCTCTCACTCTACCTAATATGCTCTGGTCAACTTTAGCAATAGTATCCATTTTGCTAAAAGCAACAGTCAAATCTCAGCCACCATCTGACACAACCTCTCAGTAGCATGAAAAAGTTGCTCATTCTCTTCCCTGGGAAACACTGTTGCCACTTGGCTTCAGGATGTCACCTTCCTCTTTGTCCCTTCCTATCTCACTGCTGTTTTTCCTCAACCTCCCACTGCACTTTGCAAGGCACTGGAGCCCATTTCTCAGAGCTCTTTTACGCTCTATTTACGCTCCTCTACAAGAAATCATAACCAAGATTAATATCTCTGGCCTACTCTGGACTTTTTCCTTAATTCCAGATTCATTTACCTAGTTGCTTACTCAACATCTCCTTCTATTTGAATATTGAATAAGCATCTCAGACTTTACAGGCCCCAAAGTAAACTCCTAATCTTCATCCCCAACCTGCTGCCTTCCCCATTTTAGTAAATGGTAAATCCATCCTTTGTCTTAAGCTAAAATTTTGGAGTAATCCTTGGCTTTACCCTTTGATAAATACTTTATTCCTTAAGCATAATCTTCAGAATACATACATATTCAAATATCTTCTCCCAACAGCAGTGTTACATTCAGTGTAAAGCAGCATCACTGCTCACTTGAATAACTGTAATAGTCTTACTGCTCACGTCACCATTTGTATTCTCTCCTGCCCACTCTATTTTCTGTACAGCTGCTAAAAGTTGGTTCTTTTTAAAACTTAAATTAGATGTTTCCCCTCAGCTCAAAAACCACCAATGCCCTGCCCTTACTCAGAATGAAAACCAAAGTCCTTACAATTACCTCAAATTGTCCCTTGGCTTTTTTCACTGCAGCCTACAGCTTTTATTCAAATGTTGACTTCACAATGAGGCTTTTGCTGACCACTGATTTAAAATTGTAAAACATCCTCCAGGCCTGGCCACTGCCTGCTTCCCTTCCATGCTTTTTTTTTTTTTTTTTTTCTTTAAAGAATGTACCACATTATTGGATAACATATATTTTTTCTATTTTTGTCTGTCTTTGCTATCAAAGGTGAGATTGTTGAGAGACGAATATATGTATCTTTTTCTCTTTTGTTTCTTGCTCTTAGCTTTCTTAGAACAGTACCTGGTACTTTGGTATTTGTTGAAGGACTGAGAGAAACTATGCTTTTGCAGAAACCGAAACATTGAGTTTTCAGTAGTACTTTTACTAGGTCATAGTATCTTGTAAGTTGTTTGGGTATAACATTTTTGTTTATATTTATAGGCATCTATTAACTAAAAGCATCAGTGTCTACTTCAATAGTGATGTTGATAAAGGGATACAAGTTAATGTGTGTGTGTGTATTATGTGTTATTTATTCACTATTACTGCCCACAGTGTATCACTGCTTTACTTCAACTTTCAATACCTCCAAACTTTTACACACACACACACACACACACACACACACACACACACACACACATTTAAGGCTTACTAGGCTTAGGCACACTTACCTGTTGCATATAATTCACACTGCTTCTCACCATGGACCTGCCATTGCTGCAAGTCTTTACCCTGTCTCTAGGAGCACTGTGTTCTCTTTATGACCAAGTCATCACAAATAGTTTTCCTTACCTAGAATGTCTATGCCATTTCCCATGTATCTTAGAAAATTTCCACTGTTCTACTTAAGAAATGCAGCCAATACTGACTTGTGTCTTTTCTCTATATTTACCCACATTGTATCACTCATGTGGCTTTTATCTTAATCTGCCTTATATGGAAAGCATGCTTGTTATATGACTCCATCACCCTTTAAAAAATCCACCTGGAAAAAGCTAATTTAACTAAATTTAACTTCCTGTTTTCTTTGACTTATACTCTAATGCTGATCACTGATGAGGCACCTAGCACAATGACTCTACTTCAAATTTGTGGTATCTAACCTCAACTGGACTGCTATTGTTTCCTAATTAGTCCGCACCCTCATTCTTTGCAACAGCTATTTCCAACCTTCTCCCTTCTTCCTAAACCTCTGTTCCTGCCAGTTTGCTTCTTACCCCTCAGCATATGTCCTACCCTCCTACTTCAAGGAGAAAATAGACGCCTATTAATATAACTTTCTCAACTTCATGCAACCAAAGCAGCTTATTTGCCCGTACTTATCTTCCTTTCTCTCCCTCTCATTTTAGGATATTAACTAATTGCCTAATGCAATCTCTCTACCTGTGCTCCAGATCTCCGTTCTTCTCACCTTTTTGGCATTCTCATTTTATGAATGAACAGAATTCCTTTTCCTGTATCTTTAACTCTCCCATTACATGGGGTTTCCTTTCCATCAGTACTAAACATGTCCATGTGTTGCCTAACTTTAAAAAGAAATCCTCTTCCTGATATGACATTCTCTCTGGCCACTCCTCTCTTTATCCACCCGTTTGATAGACACAGACTTTGAAAGGGTTGACCACCTTTATGCCTATTCTTTTCTTCTAAACATTTCTCAATCGACTATATTCTAGTTTCTGCTCCTACCACTACACTGAAACCCTAACTTTAAATCTTAGGATGAAGCCTGAATTGACAGCACAGCTTAGTGTAGCCTGGTTTTTGATTCCCACTTCTAGCCATATCTTCCACAGTATTCCTATGCCCATACCTCTCCCCAACACATACACAATATACCACAGCTTCTTGGAGTTCTTAGAAGATACATGCTCTATTTCTTTCTCTCATCTTCAGGATTTCACATCTTGTGACTCTGGCTGGCTAGTTAGCATTTCTGTATTCTCCAAGACTACCTTGAGACATTATTTTATTCTGAAACTTCTCTGATGTAGGTCCTCTCACAAATCTAAGGTTAAGGTGTTCTATGTCCTCCCACAGCAAGTTGTACTTCCCTTTGCATTGTAATTGCCAATTCGATTATCTGTATCTCTCACTAAATCAAACACTTCATAATGGCATGAAGCCACATCTTTGTCATTATAGCCTTGGCTACCCACTAGAGTGCTTGTAGGCAACATGCACACATGCTCATACTCATGCACACACATACCACTATTTAGCCATCAGAAAATTTTTGATGTGTGTGTGTGTGTATTAATTCAATATAACTTTCATGTTTGCCCTTTTGCAAACATGGGCAATCCATATTCACAATTCTAATACTATATTAGGATTTGTAAGCCTCATATAAGTAAACACAGGATTACATTTCCACTATAAATCATCACATCAGCTTAACAGTTTTGTGATAACAGAGGATAACTCCCATGGCTATTCTTAACTACAAATATTTTTTCCCCAATGATTTAGTTATGCTTTCATATAGTGTAGATATGATATATACTAATATAATACAGATATTTTCTATAATATTTATATTGGAATGGGCCAGAGCTTAGTCATTGATCTTCATCCTTTCCTGGTTCATCTCTTTTAAATCATTATAATCAATTTCATTGCTTACATACTCTATCAGTTTTCTATTGCTGTGTAACTATTCCAAAACTTGGCAGTGTAAAACAACAACTTTTCTTTCAGTGTTTCTGTGAATTGACTAGGTGGTTCCTCTCCTGGTGTCACCTGGATTACTTATTTAGCTGCATTTAGTAGGAAGGCAGGCAGAAAGTCCAAGCTGGCCTCACACACAAGTTTGGTTGTGGATGCTGCCTGCCAGCTAGGTTACCTTGGTTTTCCTCCTCATTGTCTCTCACCTTCCTGTCTAGGTGGGTTTCCTTACATGGCATTTCAGTGCAGTGTTCTAAGACTGTGAAAGGGAAAGCTGAAAGGCCTACGTAGACTTAGCCTCAGCAGCCATAACATCCCTTCTGCCACAATCTGTTGGTCAAAACAGGTCACAAGGCTAATGAAAATTCACCTCTTAATGGGAGGAGGGGCAAAGTCACATCACAAATGTACAGGCGAATTGGGATGGGATGAATCTACATCTGTATTGGGCAATCCACAGGGAGAAAAAAAAAATCTATGTGACAGTGACTCTCAAAATTGCATCTTCTGTCCATATAACCTTATTAGGCCTAGACTTGTATATCTGAATGCTGACTTATCATCTCTACATGGACATCCAAATTGAATATCTAAAACAGAACCCCTCTTCTTTCCAATGATGAAACGACTCCATCCACCAGCTTCCCCATGATAACTAATGACAAGTCCGCCCATCTCATTGTGGCAAAATCCTTAATGTCACCTTTGACTAAAGCGACCACATAGTTTGTAATCCAAACTGGGACACATTTGGGAGAGGCAAAGGAGGTGAAAATAATTGAAATAATAATAATTTTTGAAATAGAGATTTTTCCAACAGATTATTTGACTTTATTAGGGATCTAGAAAAGATTTTATTCAAAACTTTTTTCAACAATATAATTATTTATAAAATTAACACATATTCTTATATTAAAAATATGAAACTACAATTTTGAATTGCTGATATATTCAGTGGATTCTTCTTATGCTATATTTTTAAATGAGAAAAAATACTGTAAGTGCCACAATTCTTAGGAAAATCAGAGAAAATTCTAAGTGAAGGAGATCTCACTTCCATTTTTTATTAAAGTATATATTTTATTAAGGTATATATGGTGTATCTCAAATATGCTACGTTCTTTGTTTTTGCCTCTGTCAAAGAGGACCTTTCTTTGATAAATATTTTTACAAAAATATTGCAAAATAATTTTGTCTACACATAAGTTTTAGTGTTTCATAAAATTTAGATGCTGCAAAATCATCGGACTTTGCAATTTCATTCCACTGGCACAAAATATGCACATATTCAATTAAAATAAGAATTCCCTGAAAAACATTTCCACAGTTGGGATATTATGGTTGAAGTTTTCAAATTTCAAAATGAAATTTTCGTTTGACTTATAATCACTTATTTTGTTTTGTTATTCACTCTTTTATACAGATAAATGTGATAAATACAGATAAATCTTTTTTGTGGTTTTGGCTTCATTTTTTAAAAAAATAACTACAATTCATTAAAATCAATCTTTAGAAGTTGGATTTTTTTTTGTTAGTTTGGTTTGGCTGTGTTCTCCAATTCTTAAATACTTACATTAAAAATTTCCAAATAATTTCAAACCAAAATCATACAAAACTTAGAGGACTTGCTTACAAAAGTTTATTGCTACGTAAACCACTGAGTAGTTTTTCAAAGGATCAAATGTGGTATGAACTGACTTACTAAAATATTTTTTATTTTTTAAAAATTAAATATCAGCTTTGTAGCTTACTTTTTCTGTTTATGTATAAAAAACTGCCAATTTTAACAATGTCCATTTTGATTTTTAGACCATAACCTCAAAATGGAACTCAAGTCTGAAATACATGTGTTCCATAATCATTTCCAAATATATTTCTACTTCACATGGACCTTAATGTGTGAGGACATTGTTCTTGTCATCATGATACTGTGTCCTACAAAATCTGCATTCACATTTTTATTATAAAACAATCTTTATTGTTGTACTTAACCGAAGGGCATGTGAAATAATAGCATTCAAATAATTTTACCTTCAAAATTATGACAATTAAAAAGCTTTACTTTGAACTGGATGAGTAGAATAATCAAACTATTACTCAGTTAACTGATTTTTCTATTTGAAGAATCTGATGACACTCGTATAACACCAGCATCACTTAATTATTCAAAAAGTTCCTCAACTAATGGACTAGAAGAAAACTTGAATTAGAAACTGAACAAAAGTAATTTAAAATAATGAACATTGATCTGAAGGAAAAGTCATTCTTCATCTGGTGATATATAAAACTACATTTTGCAGGTCCGCATATTAAATTATTTTTGGTAACAGTCTTTCTCAACTAACAACTGACTTGAAGCAGATGCTGATGCTTCTTCATTATATTTTTGTGTGCTGGTTTTCATTTGACCTGTGGTACCATGATGACCCCTACAGAGGATGGTAAATGAATAAGTTCCATATTTATCAACTTTGAGGAATGAAAATTCATTTTTTTTAATTAAACATGAATTTGTTTTTGTTTTAGGTTAGTGAGGCCAAAGAAGTGTATCACAAGCTATCGCAAAGCAGTGCAAAATAATGAAACAGTTTTAGATTTATGCCACATCATACATGACATGTGGGAATATGATCCATAATGAAACCACTGCAGCAAGAATGCTCAGGTTCTCATCTATACATGCTTAGACAGTTTCTAATACCCAGAAACCACTGTGGTCATGGACACTTCTAACTAGTGATCTGGCGGCATTTTGTATCTCACAGGCCTAATGGAAACAACTGGCTGTCACACCAAGCAGTGAGCAGGAATGACAGTGCTGAATGCATTTCCTCATGACTAGAGAGAGAATTACTTTCATTCTGTCAGAGAGGCATGGAGCCTTCTTTTACTTTACCCTACACCCAATCCACATACATACTATTTTCTCTATATTCAACACAGATCCAGAAGCTTACTATACCTTATGGCCTCCTCAGCTGCCTATTTGGTCAAGTGACCATCATATCTAGCCTGGAGTCTTGCCATGTTTTTTCAACTGGTGTCTCCGCTGCACTTTTACCCTTCAACAGTAGTCTATTAACACCCAGCCAGAGTGACACATTTTAGTGTCACTGTGGTACTACTCTATTACTCTGCTGGAAACCCTGCCATGACTCCCCATTTAGCTCAGAGTGATGGCCAAAGTCGTTCTCATGAACCCTAAAGCCCAACTCCATGAGCCTATAATTCCTCTTCTACTCTCTCCTTTCTTACTTGCTATAGCCACAGAAAACTTCTTGATATTCCCCAAAATATTGTAAGCATCTTCTCATCTGAGGGTCTTTCCTCCAGTTAGCCCTTCTACCTAGAATAGTCCTTACTCAGATAGTCTCTTGAAAACAGTTTCCTCACATTTTTTCCAGAATGCAAATTTAAATCTCATCTCCTCAGTGAGGTCTACTGTGACTGTCCTATTTAATGTGGCTACCTGAACATAACCCTACATTACTACTCTCCTCTATATTTTGCACAACTGATTTTCTTTTCACAATACGTAGTGTCTATATACTCTTTCTATATAATTTACAGTATTAACCAGCTTACTCTATCATGCTATGGTAACAAATGACCTCAATCACTTACAAAAACATTTTCTTTCCATGGACTTGACTTCAGTGTTGTCTTCATTCTGAGTATTCCAGGCTGAATTGCCTTTCTCCTGATAGAAAAGAGCAGAAGCTTCTTCTTGGAAGTAGCATCCATTACTTCCACTGACATTTCATTAACTAAAGCAAATAGTATGACCAAGCTAGAGGTAAGAAATGTAGAAAGTGTAATCCTCCCACAGAGAGGGACTTAATACTCATTAACGTTTATTATTTATTATTTGTTCCCCCAAGTAGTACATTAGGGACAGGACTCTTCATCTAATTTTATCCTGATAAATATTAAATATCTAGATAAAGTTTTGCATATAGTACCTGTTAAGTAAAGTGTTATTGAATAAACAAGTAAATGAAAATATACCATTTATTATATGGCTTTGCATTTTGATAGCTACCTAAAATCTTTAGAGTTGCTATGGTTAAGATGAATACAATCTCATTATTAAATATAGATTACAGGCTTATATAACAATTTATTATTGACATTTAACTTCTGGTGAAGATATAAGAATATGGTAGAGGATAATAACATTCCAATGATCAGGGAATGAAGGACCCATTGCTGGTCCTATAGCTTTACAACTTGGCTATCTGGTTGGCCTTGAACATGTTTTCTTTGCTAGCAGAATCTATATGGCAATGTAGCTAATCCAAGGGGTGTGCCATGGTTAGTCTAGACCAATAATGACACTTCTTGTGTCCTCCTACCCTTTGCAGAGATTATCCTGGTATGATTTCCTAAAGAGGAAGTTGAGGGCATCTAGAAACTAATCCTCTCTAGTGAAAGAGGATTGAATAAGTAGCATGTCTTTTTGGCTCTCCTCTCCTTCTCTTCCTGTTTGGATACTATTGGGTAAAGATGGTATGCCTGGAGCTGTGGCAGCCATAATGTGACCACGAGGTGACAAACATAAGGATGATGGTGAACACAAGCAGGATAGAGGATCCGAGCAATGGAAAGAGCCAGTGTCCTTTATCTCATCACTGAGCTGCTAAACCAATCCTGCAATTGCTGACCTACAAAATTCTTGGTAAACAAACACTGGATGTTCTTAAGTAGTGGCTCAAGACACAAAATTTGCATTCCAAGTGAGCTGAATTTATCCTGAGACAGATCAGTTGTCCCCCGCCACCCAAGAAAAAATTATGATTAAACATCACAACATCTCATAATACAGAAATACATTTCAAAAATATCTGAAATAGGTAAGAAATACAGATAAAAATAGGAACTTTTGTGTATTAATATATTCAATATGGTCAAAATATTCTAAACTGCTTTGACTGTATATATATTTGGACTATATGTAGAGAGAATTTAGAAAATATTTAAGTTGATTTTTACTTGTATTAATCGAGAGTAGCTTGAATAATTTTGGTATTTATAAACCAACTGTTTTAAAATCACATAGATTCAGTCATAAATTAATATACTTATTCCATGGTCTATCACCCTATTTACTGTGAAAATTAATAATATATGGTATGTCTTTTTCTATTAGCTTAAAATATAAGCTTGACTTTGAAAGAATCTAGGGCCCATTTGGGGCTAAATATAATTTTATAATTTCATAGACTATGGGACGTACCTTTGGAAACAGCTGGCAATCAATATGGACTTTGAGTATTATGTATCTCCTGTGAAAAGGGGAAGCTATGCTCTAATTTCAGGGAGACCCTATGGGCTGCAGAAGGAGCCATGGGACCCTAAAGAACTAGATTTTCCCCTGTGGGATGATAACTCATTGACCTGAGCAAGGGAATAAGTGGCATTCCTGTTGAGTTTCTATTATAAATTCACTAGGTGGCAAATAACAAATATTACTGTGACTTAAAGTTTTATTTGTCTCACAAAGCAGGAAGTTCGAAGAAACTCAGAACTGTCATGGTGGTTCAGTGATGTCATCAGGAACTAAAGTTGTTTCCTTCTCTCAGTTCTATCTTTATTATCCATTCCTGGGCCCTTATGTTTCCTGTCTCAAGGGAGAGGAACACGTATATCAGCATTTTTGGCAAGAAGAAGGGTGGACTAAGCCTTAATAGTGAATTTTGCTTTTTTATTTGGGAGGTAAAGCAAACCTCAGGGACTACTAATGATATCTTGTTGGCCACAACTGTCACAAGCCTAATCCTGGCAGAAAGGTAGAATGAGAAATTGAGGTTTTGCTCTTTCCAGCATTTATGGTAGAATGATGCAAGGGTGAAAATAATCACAAGTAGTTTCTGGAGAGGCAATTAACAGTGTAATTATATAGGAAACAATTATGTTTTTATGATCTCTTATCTTGAGCTGAGAGCACTTATACATCTTTGTAAATACAAAGAGAAGAAGTAATTCCTCTTCTTACCATGCTAAGTCCCATGCATTTTCGCTCCCTGCAATCCTCTCTCTTCCTCCATTTTTCTTATATGAACATTACCCATCATCAGAGCCAACTAAACAATTTTCAGTGCTCAGAGCAGAGTAAAAATATGGGACCCTGACCAGGAACAGGGAAGTCAGTCTCCGCTTCTGACAGGCCATCAACCTCAACCCAGAGCGATGGGTAACTCCCAAGCAATTGCAACTTCTGCTCTGAGACATACTTCGAGACTGGTTTAGGGGTAGATAGGAAGCCATTCCTAAGATGTGCACTGAATGTGTCTTTGCTGACTCTTCCAGCACTTTCTAGTCCACAGCTGTGCCCTGTGTGTAAGCATGACTCCTTAGCCAGGTTGTAAGCTTCCTGAGTGGTTGCAGCTGTAAGAACTTTACACTGTGCATATCTGTACCCCAGTGCTGGGACCTTGGTAGATTCCTGATGTATCATTAATTGTTCTTATCTTTTGTTCCTGACTACAGCAAGGGATCTCTTAATGGTAGTGATGAATCCTGCTACCCAGTGGCCAGGAGAGAGTCCCGATGTTGTAAAGATAGGTGCTTGGTACACAGAACTTTTCCAAGGCCTTCGCCATGTTCCAGCTCAGCATTCTCCTTGGGAACTCCTCCATGGTCAAGGTTTCGCAGGTTTTTTAGAGATACATGCAGCATCTTTGATTCAAGAAATACCATAGACACTTGCTTTCTTCCTCCTAGTTTAGACTTAGTTTCTTCTTTAATTTCTATTATAAAATGGGAACTGACATTGTCTATTCTCTGTGCAGTGTCACATTCAGAGAAGTAGACTAACGATCAAAAAGTAATTAAAAGCAACCTCATCTTCTGCTGACATTTCTTGAAGAAGGTCTAAAGGATTTAATAGATAATTCATATCAATATCCTCACACTCTGCCACTGCCTCCAAAGCCAATGGGTCCATGCTTTATAATCCATTTTCAACAACAAAAACCTTTAAAAAGCAAATTTCAGGCTGGGCGCGGTGGCTCACTCCTGTAATCCCAGCACTTTGGGAGGCCAAGGTGGGCGGATCATGAGGTCAGGAGTTCGAGACCAGCCTGACCAACATGGTGAAACCCCCTTCTCTCCTAAAAACACAAAAATTAGCTGGGCATGGTGGTGCACACCTGTAATCCCAGCTACTGAGGAGACAGAGGAAGGAGAATCACCTCAACCTGGGAGACGGAGGTTGCAGTGAGCCAAGATCGCACCACTGCACTCCAGCCTGGGCTACAGAGCGAGACTCTGTCTCAAAAAAAAAAAAAAAAAAAATCACATTTCATACAGCTCTTGAATCTTTGCTGTCTCCCTCAATCTATTAAGTCATCTCTTTTATTTTTCTTTTGGTGTAGATATATGTTCCCCTGATATCACCATCCCGATGATACTCTTCCCGCTTCACAGGATGCATAGAAAAGTTCAGGGATTTCTCTGATAGACTCAAAATTGCCCTTAAAAGTTTGGAGAGAGAGAAGTAAAAGGCAGCGAGAGATTTAGCTTTGGAGGAGAGAAGGGAGGGAGAATACTGAAACATTTATAATTGAATATCTTTTAAGATTCTCATTTCTCTGAGAATTATTGCCCATGTCGGACTGGACTTCCTTCCCCCAGAGAAGGAAGAGAATCTGTCTCACTGAGTACATGCAGCAGCACTGCACTTGGGGGCAGAGAGCCAAGAATGGTTTCTGTTTATCATGGAAAAGAGCTCAAGGTACTTAGTTTTAAGCTGCACTGAATCTGGTATCATTCATCTGTTTATGTTCTTTAAAAAAAAAAAAAAAAAAAAAAGCCTTTAAAAATTCAGTGCAGAGCAACAACAACAAAAAGCAAATTGTCCTTTGATTCCATAATGGCTTTTATTCCCCAGAACTGCAGTGTGCAAATAAAAGAAAGCAAATTATGGTCTGAATTAAACTTCTTTCCTCAGCTAGGCTGAGTCACCTTTGACGTTCCATTTTTTGAACAGAGCCGGCTGCACATATAGAGCTATTTTAAAAGATGTCACGTACAAACCTGCAACTTTAGTACGTTCTACTTCAGGCAAGTCATCTAAAGCAAGGTAACTGAGCTGAATTTACCCATCTAGACCCCAGGCTTCAGTTGCCTCGTAAGTCTATTTGGTATATATAGTAGCATCCAGAATATTAAAGCAAAATCATTACAGATGCAGTCCTCTGTGGTCCTCTTGGCTGCGCCACAGATGGCAAGATGCGATCAGAGAGGAAAGATAAATGCATTAAACTTCTCCTTGCTTATATCCCCTGGTAGGGAGAGAAGTAAATGGAGAGCAAGAGTTTAGTAAACGACTTCAGAATGTTTCTTAGGCTTTTAAATAGTCAAGATACAAGCAAAAGCCTCTGGTCCTAATAACTTAAAGAAGTCCATGGCAGTTCTAGAAAGAAAGCTCTGTGGAGGGTGAGGAGAGAGTGACACAGAATGTACATAATGAACATAAAGCAGAGGATCTAAAAATTAATACTCTCTACATCTCTGCCCTTCCTATTGAGATTTTTTTTTTTCAATGGATGCTAGATGTGAAGGCTTCCTTAGGATCTGTGTAGTCAGTAGCAGCTCCCAAATTTCTCAACAGGAGGAGCTTGGGGCATTCATCTTGCTTTTTTGCACTTTACAGATATTGCATCTTTTACAAATTGAATGTTTGTGGCAACCCTGCATCGAGCAATTTTATTAGCGCTGCCATTTTTCCAACAGCACATGCTCACTCTGTGTCTGTGTCACATTTGGTAATTATTGCAATAATTTGAACTTTTTCTTTATTATTACATCTGCTATGGTTATCTGTAATCAGTGATCTTTGATGTTGTTGTTATAGTTGTTTTGGAGCACAACGAACCACACCCATAAAGAAGGTGAACTTAATGGATAAGTGTTGTGTGTATTCTGACGGTTCCAACAACTGGCCATTTTCCCATCTCTCTCCCTGTCTTTGGGCCTCCCTATTCCCTGACGTATGATACTGAAATTAGGCCAATTAATAATCCTACAATGGCCTCTAAGTGTTCAAGTGAAAGGAAGTCTCATATTTCTTTCACTTTAAATCAAAAGCTAGAAATAATTAAGCACAGTAAGGAAGGAAGGCATGTTGAAAGCTGAGATAGACTGAAAGCTAGGCCTCTTGCTCTAAGAAATTACCTAAGTAATGAATGCAAAGGAAAATTCTTTGAAATAAAGTGCTATTCCAGTGAACACATACATGATAAGAAAGTGAAACAGCCTTATTGCTGAAATAAGTTTCAGTGGAGAAATAACTTTCAGTGGAGAAAGTTTTAGTGGTCCAGACAGAAAAACCAGCCACAAAATTTCCAACTGCCCAAGCCTAACCAGGTCAAGGCCCTAACTCTTCAATTCTGTGAAGGCTGAGAGAGGTCAAGAAGCTGCAAAATAAATTTTGAGGTGAGCAGACGTTGGTTCATGAGGTTTCAGAAAAGCTGTCTCCATAAGATAAAAATGCAAGATGTAACAAAAGATTTTCATTGTAGACACAATAGCATTTTATTGATGCTATCTAAGACATTCATAGCTAGAGAAGAGAAGTCGGTGCTTGGCTTCAAAGCTTCAAGGGCAAGCTGATTCACTTGTCAGAGGCTAATGTAGCTGGTGACTTTAAGTTGAAACCATCATTCATTTACCATTCTGAAAATCCTAGGGCCCTTAAGAATGATTCTGAATCTACTCTGCCTGTCCTCTACAAATGGAACAACAAAACCTGGATGACAGCAAATCTGTTTATAACATGGTTTACTGAATATTTTAAGCCCACAATTGACACCTATTACTCAAAAGATTTCTTTCAAAATATTACTGCTCATTGACAATACAATGGGTCACCCAAGAGCATTGATGGAGAGGTACAAAGAGATTAATGTTTTTACTATCTAAGGAAGCTATAGCTTTAAACAACAAATTTCATAAATAATAAGACTTGAAAGAAAAATAACTGATTCATGGGGTGCAGAATGGATGTTTCTTATTATTTAAGACATGTATTTTGTAAGGCTATAATTGCCTTAGATAGTGATACCTCTGATGGATCTGGGCAAAGTAAATTAAAAATAAAACCTTCTGGAAAGAGCTCTAGATGTCATTAAGAACATTCGTGATTCATGGGAGAAAGTGAAAATATCAACATTAACAGGAGTTGGGAAGAAGTTAATTCTAACCTTCATGGATGACTTTGAGGAATTTAAGACTTCAGTAGAGGAAGGAACTGCAGATATTGTAGAAATGGTGAGAAGTGGAATTAGAAATGAAACCTGAGAATGTGACTGAATTGCTGCAATCTCATGATCAAACTTGAATGCATGAGGAGTTGCCTCCTATGGATGAGCAAAGCGATTTCTTGAGATGAAGTTTTCCTGCTGAAGGTGCTGTAAAATTGTTGAAATGAAACAAAGGATTTAGAATATTACATATACTTAGCTGATTAACAGCAGGGTTTGAGATGATTGACTCTAAGTTTGAAAGAAGTTCTACTGTGGGTAAATGCTATCAAATGGCATTGCATACTACAGAGAAATCTTTTCTGAAAGGAATAGTCAGTTAATGCTGCAAACTCTGTTATCTTATTTTAAGAAACTGCTACAGCCACCCCAACATTCAGCAGTCACCACCCGGATCAGTCAGCTGCCATCAACACTGAGGCAAGACACTCCACCAGCAAAAAGACTGTGACTTACTGAAGGCTCCAATGATCATTTGCATTTTTGGCAATAAAGTATTTTAAAATTAAGATGTATGCATTTTTAGACATGATATTTTTGCACACTTAATGGACTCCACAATAGTGTAAACATAACTTTTATATATGATGTAATACCAAAGAGCTTCTGTGACTCAGTTAATTGCAATATTCTCTTTACTACAGTGGTCTAAGCTGAACCTACAGTATCTCCTATGTAAGCCTGCACAATAGTTTTATTTAAATAATGTAAATATTCAAAGTGTCTAGGAAGGTTCTGAGGGAGATTATGAGAGATGGTAGCTGGGTAGTGCCCCTTCTAAGCCATGCCTCCTTCAGTGCCATATCTGTGTAGAGTCCAGTCTTCCAAAGAGTGATCATTCTAAATTATGTCTGAGAAACACTCACTTTCAGTCATCAGAAACAAACCTCATGAGGAAGCCACAGAATCAACTGGATACTTCCCATTCTTAGGAGGTTTAAAGAGGCAGTTTTGTGTGTCATTTGGGGAGTGAATTGTAGGGTCAGACAAACTTGTTTTCAAATCACACTTTTATAATTTATTAGTTGTATGACCTTGGGCAAGTCATCTGGCCTGTCAGATTTGTTGTATGTAAATAACCTACTGCCTAGGGCTGTGTGGGTCAAGCTGGGGTGTGTGTGTGTGTGTAGTATTGCTTGGTTCTTGTACCTTGTAAGTGGTTCAAAATGGTAGCTGTTATTATAAATATCGTAATTTATATTATTTTACTGAGCTCACATGTATTGTCTTTCCATGTGTTATCCTCATTCCTTGACTCAAGAAAAATTAATTATCTTGACCTAAAACTTGTCATAGGTTGTGAAGACATCAGTTTTCTAAGTTGAAGGTTTGGTCAAGTGGAAAGACTTGCACACGAATAACAATAATCTAGTGATGAAGTACAAAGGGCGAATGGTATGCTAAAGAAGCCCTGAATTCTGACTGCTGTGGGTGAGTAGGGCTCATAGAAGAGATGATATATTTTAGCTAGTTCTAAAGGATGAACAGAATCTCATCAGTTGGAAGTGGGATGTGGGGTGGTGAATTGCTGACAGAGAGAAATAATAGCTTAAAGGAATACAGGTTTGAAAGCATAAAGTCTTTCAGAGTAATTTGTTCTAAGAAACCTAAGGATAGACTTGAGGAAAGGTTGATGGTTGGGGGATTGGGACAGGAGAGATGTATCAGGATATAAATGTGAATTTTAATCTTAAACCTAGTAAGGCTGAGAGAGTTCACGCTTACTCTGTGTGCATTAAGGAGCCATTGGGAGGTTTTTAAGCCCGGATATGTCACAGTAAGGTTTGTTTGGGAAAGATAATTCTGGTGTGTTCTGAAGGGTTTATGTGGGAGAAATATGAGATGCAGAGACACTAATTAGAAAATTATTTCAATAAGGAGGCATTTTAGGTCAGAGGCAGTGGTAATGGAGAGATGAAGGTGTATTTCAGAAAAGAAAAGCAGGAATCTGAAGTGAAAATATTTATCCCTCACCACAGAAGCTCTTTCAAATATTTGAAGACACTGTTTTGAGCTTTCTAGATCATTTAGTTTTTCAGACCAAACCTCTCCCACCCCTTTAATTGCTTCAATTTAGAAATATCCTTGTCTTCCTTAACATACTTTTGGTGAGTAATCTAAATCTGTCATTTTTCTGATTTAAAAATAGGCCCTTAAACTGAAACCCACACTTCAAATATAGACTCATCACCCCAACCAGACATTGTACAGCTATCGTTTATTATAAAATGGCATTATCTTTTAAACATTTTGTCATAATCTTGGCATCATTGAACGTGTGGCTAACGAATAAGCCCAGATCCTTTTTGCATTAACTGTTGTCATGCCACCTCTTAACATATGATTTGCAAAGTTTTATCCACATACATTGATATTGACAGGCTGAATCAGGTGGGCTGCTGTGTGATAAAAGCCTTGGAAGATTATATTTTAATATAGCTTACTTAGGTTGCTAATGATTGAAAGTGACTTATGAATAACTATATCTAAGTAAGCTGTTGTAGACTTCTAGAGCAAATCATGATTCGTAAACATTCACCTTAAATCTGTAGCCTAAAACACTTAACCTGGAATCCCTCCAGGCTCATCCCAGCCAAGCTATTTCACAGCAGAGAAATTTATTGACAAGTAGAGAATCTGTCTAAAACAGATATATTTAGACTTAATTTCAATCATAGATAATTAACCAGTTCACTCATAATTTCTCAGCAACCTAAACTATCTGTACAAGTATAACATGACATAATGATAATTTCTGTGAAAAATCACCTAAGGATTCTTGTTGATAAGCTCATAATGTGACCTTGGGCAGATCATCTTCTCATATGCCTTAGTTTTCTCATCTATAAAATAGGGAGATAATACTAATATTAACAATATCTCATGGGGTCATTATGAGGATTAAATAATCATATTTTAAAAATAATTAGAATACTGCCAGGCTTATACAAAATACTGTTGAGAAAGAACAGGATAAGTAGTTGTTAACTAAGTATCATTTTCTCCTACCATTACAACAAACTAATGTAACCAGCTGGTAATGGAGATGAGTTAGGATCTCACTCATATTCTCTGTTGTCTAGCTTGCCCTTAGCTGAATATATGATCAGTCATCAAGAAGCATTTATTAATCACACACTATATTCCGTGCACTGTGTTTAAATTGTGCTTAGAAAATGTTAAAATGTTAAAAAGACTCTAAATGTTAAGAAATTTAGAGTCCAGTGGTATAACAAATGTTTAAACTACGAATAACAGCACAGACTCCAGGGTTGTGACATCTTTCTGGGTTGTGACATCTTTCTGGCTTGTGGACAAGTCAGTGACTTCCGACCTGTAAAGTTGTTATGCACTTACCTATTTTCCCAAAAAGTCGACATCAGAAGTAACCTGACTGTTGGATATGAAAGGAGTTTGGGGACTGTAATACGTTTTCTCCTAAAAATAAGTTTTTAAACATGTAGGCATTATTGGTTCTTAAAAGCAGATGAGAATTACTGGATGAAATGGTGACTAGAATACCAGTGGGGATAAGGCTAGTTAAAAGTACAAAGTAATTTGGGGCATATTTATACATTGTGGACGTTATTTTTGCTAGACTCAGATATTGAAATGTCTTTTTTTGAATTAGATAATAAGTAAACAAATATAACTTTATCCAGAATTAACTATGCATATTGTACACACTGATCAATAAAACACTTTTTCCTGTCTGTGCCCTTTAGCCTCACATGTAAACCAGAAGTCAAGTGGCATTGGGAAAACCTTGATCTTTCATATCCTACCATGGTCATTCCAAAAATTTCCAATCATTCTTCATAGATAATATCATTTTTAAGAGTCAGTTAACTTTGCAGTACTTTATATTTGTTAGAGAGACAACTAAAGTGGTGAGACTAGCTGTGTAGCATCCTTTCCTGCCTAGAGTCAAAACCTGATTGTACTTATTTCAAACACAACAGAAGATGAACCTGGTATAATACAGCTGTATCCAACCACTGTCCCAGTACAGGGAAATTTAAGTTGGCTCTATTCAGTACTACCCCTTCTTCTGTTATCTCTCCTCGTGGGATTACAGGCATTCTTTAATGTTGCAGAGTAGAGATAAATCGGAGAGGGTTAAGCTAGGCCAGCAGGCACAGAAGGGCACCGCATCCACTGGAACTTAGTGGGATTTGGGGCCTGCCAGAGGTCAGTGCTTCTCTGCAGCTGATGTGAAGGTAGAACCGTTGAAGCCTTGGCTTCTGGCTTTGGATCGACCTCACTGGAGTGAAGACTAGACTGTCTGCAAATTATGATATGGCATCCACAGGGCTTTGGAACACAACAAAAATTCTCCTGCCAGGAGTGCTTTCCTGAGACACTGCTCATTTCTGTACAAAACATGCAGATCCACAAACATCTTATCTTTTATTCTTCTCCTCTCAAATGCACTGCCTCCATTTTTACATTTTTGACATAGAAGCATCTAAAGTATTTCATCTAATGGAATTTAGAAACTTAAAAACACTAGAGACAGCAATTGTGAAGTTATTTCTGCTTTCTACCCTGGTGAACGTGAGGAAATGGATCCGGACTCTATTAACCACATGTATGGAGAAATTTAGGGAAAAGGAATAGGTGGGGAGGTGGCAAGCAAAAGTAAAATAGGTATTTCAAACAACTCTACAACAGCTGAATTTTTGAAAACGCCTATATGTTTTATGGACCCTAGAATGAGATTATAGAATTTAACTCCTGTTCCGATGCTTGTTCTCTGAGTGACTTTCAACAAGTCACCTTTCTAGACCTCAAGGATATCCTCCTCTGTGAATGGGGATAATGATGGCACTCTCTCATGGGCTGTTATGAGAATTAAATAAGTGTGTAACATACTTATACACATTTACATAAGTATTCAAGAGTTGAAATATTAAGTTTATTTTTTACTTAACTCACAAAAATACATTATAGCAATCCTGAAATTGCCCACTATTAGGAAGGGTAAAACTAGTAATCTTGTCATGGTGGTCTCAGAAAAGGTTAGTATTAAGACACTGTAATACACAGATGGAACGAGCTTTGGGATGGAGTCTTAGTTGCTGTGGATGTAAAGAGAAGGATAAACTCAAGTTTAGGCAAGAAGGTGGTAGAAAAGAGATTTCAAGTCTGAGCCAACAAATGGTGAAGAATCACTTAATTTGCCTTAAACATAACTACCACTAAATGACTTTTTTTGCTGGCAGGATTTTCGGGTTTTTATTTGCTTTTTCTATTGTTTTTATCTGAAGATATTTTTCCGGAAAGATATTTCTGGCTGTAAATAGGAAATCAATGGTAGGCAGGCTTTACTTTGCTGAACTTATCGATTCTATAAAACGAAAGCTGCTCATCTATACATCTAACCAGGCAAGGAGTCAGGCTTATTTCTTTCTAAACTGCCTTTCTCGGACCTTTCAAATCCAACAGGGCTGAAAAGGAAAAGGGGTCTTCTTTAGCTTCGCACAAACTCACAGCCATTTTGATGACAAGAAAGCAGGGTTGCTTCCCAATGTGTCTTTGTTCGAGTGATAGCAGCCCCTTTGAAACCTCCTGATGGAGCTCATTGAAAATAATAGGCTCTATTATCTTCACTGGCAATGCTGCCACGAAGCTTCAAAAACTGAAATAATGACAGCACATATTGGATGTACAGTAGAAAGGCATAGCGTGATTATGGGCAATTTCTGCCTCTTTTCTACGTACCTCAATGGATGAGGAGGGGGCAGCTGGGGCAGACTGTAATGCCCAGGGAGGGACATTTTGTAGCTATGCCCTTTTTGTCATGTTTGTATGCTTAGAATTTAAATGCTTTTTCTCAAATAATTTGTAAAAGTGAAATATCAATGTCAGAATCTTCAGAAACTAGAGTTTGGGAGGAATTGATTATTTAATTTAGTAATGAAATACTGTCATATTTGGTAACTTGGCAGGAACTGCTGCTGTGAAGTTGGTAGGAAATTTCTGGGAGACAGTAAGTGCGGTAAGGCAGAGTGACCCTGTACTTACTCTACAGAGGAGGGTTTCTGTGAGATCACAATGCCCTTCCTTTCCCCACATCAGCGCTCTCTGGAATCCCGGATATTCCCAGCAAATCTGATTTTTCTGGCCACTGGAGATGGGAGGAACAAATGAGGAGGAGGATAAATCTAGAAGAGAGGAATACATCAGCCCTCAGAAAAACCCAGTGGGCCAGGAACAGACCTATTAGGCTCTGAGGAATTACCAGGAGGAAAACTCCCCTGAAGGCTCAAAGACAGCTGAGCAGGAAAGGGCTCCCTCAGGAGGAGAATGGGCTCTATTAAAGGAATAAAAAAAAAAAAGAGTATTTGCTTTTGGGAACCTTTCTTTGGTTGCTTGTTATTATCTCTGTTTTCAGAAATGGAGTGTCTTAAAACCACTAACCAACACACGCATTTTTGTTTCATTTGAAACAACTCTAAAGAATACAGTGTGTTGTGTACATCACCCTTGGGGCTTATACTTAATATAAGAACAGGGTGGTCTCCTTGCTTTCCTGGTACCTAAGCTGGGGAGGGGCCCATGGCAGAAACAGCATCGTCTGTCTATTGTGGCAAAATGATAAGTGACAAGAAGGAAAAGGATATCTAATAGACATTTTTCACAGATCTGTCCAACGGTTGAGGCAGGTTGTTACATTCCATCAGGCCCAGGTAGGTGATAATGAGAAGCTGCTACAGGACCTAAGTGGGACTTATATCTGCATAAGAAAAATTTTCTCTCCCAGCTCATCCTTCTTCTGGCATATCCTCTTGTATATTCAATCTGACTAGGAAATACTTCCTTCAGGGCCTCAGTTCAGATGGCAACGTTATTTTATTGAGAGATGTTACCCCTTGGGAAACATGTGTCTAGTACATCTTACCAGCATGTGTGATCATGTGTGTACACACAAACATATGGCCTCCCCACATCATGCTAAACCACAGAGAGGCCTGAACCATCAAAAGGCAACTCCAGAAATGCATGGTGGTAAAAATCTGGGGTGCTTGGTGTCTGCAAAGCACCGTCCTGGGTGGGCCTCTACTCCCTTAGCTGTCCCTGTCTGCAACTAGTCTAAAAGCTCCATAAGGTCAATGACAGCTTATCTATTCCTGAAACCTAACGGGGGCCTTACAGATAATTATGAATGAAAGTGTTGACCAAATATAAAAATCCTTACTAGTAAAAGTAAAATTTGAGAAGATTTCTAAGGAAAAAAATGAGATTTCTTGTTTATAACTACTTTAAAACCTCTTAGAAGTTGAATTTAAGGCCAGAATCTATAAATTCCAAATAAAATAATCTCTTCTTCCTTTGAATCTGGCAAGGTACTTTCAGACCATGTCACTATTCCAGGTGCTTTTCTCCGAATTACATCTCTCAACAGAAACTTTTCTTGTCTACCATGCTTGTTCTGGCCTATTATTTTCTGGGGGGCAGGGAGGATAGATGTAATTTACGCATTTATATGTTTGTTTATCCTTCGTGCAAAAATGCTGACTTGCTGAATTAAAAGTCTTAACAGACAACAACAACAAAAAATCCTAAAAATCATTCTACTTTTCAGAGAACTTCAGTTTCTTTTTCTTTTTTTTTTCTTTTATTTATTTATTTATTTATTTATTTATTTATTTATTTTTTATTATACTTTAAGTTCTAGGGTACATGTGCATAGCGTGCAGGTTTGTTACATATGTATACTTGTGCCATGTTGGTGTGCTGCACCCATCAACTCGTCAGCACCAAGAACTTCAGTTTCTAAATACTTATTAAAGCTTGGCCCAAGAGTAACCTAGATGACATCACTGCTATGCTCATTTAAAACACAGGTTTCAGACTTTACCCCAGATCTAAACTGGAATCCTTGGGGCTGCGCTTTAGGAATCTGTATTCTTAAACATTCCAGGCAGTTCTTGTCCACAGCAACGTGTGACAACAGTGAGATTCTGAGCTTACATAGCATAGTTACACCTATATTTCTGGGTGAAGCCTCACAGTTATAGCTTCCAAACAAAATAAGTTCTATATCACAACTCAAAAGCAATCTTTCAATACTTCACTGTGTTTTCTGATCACAGCATAAATGGGGTGTTGAAGGGTTTTCCAATGCCGTAGATTTTGTCTTAAGTGGATGGAGGGAAGATATGCCTCAGAGCAATGCAATGTATCAGAGAATGCATTTCCCCTCTTAGGGCATGGCCTGGTGTAGAGCTGTGGTGAATTAAAATGTGCAGATTGTCCAGTAGCACAGTCAGTAGTACACTCAAAGCACCTTCTTTCAAAGAACAGTGCCTAGGGGTTGTTGAATTTTCCTTCCCTCTGGTGTACTTGGAGTATTTAATCCTCAGAGTGGATTGATTTTTAACATCCTTCCCTTCTATATAATGGTATCTTTAGCAGTGATCTTCTAATAATCAGTGATAATCATTAATTTGATTTATCCTTTATTTTTAAAAAACAAAAATAAAATTTCAACTTGAAAAATGTTATGAAAATTCAATAAAGTATTTCATGTATGACCCAAAATAGATGCTTCTTAGCGATGTGTAGTTTCCATTGTTTCATTCTTGGAAATTTTAAACATGAACTTCAAGTAGTCACTTAGAATGACAAAATTGAATAGCCCATGTAATTTTTCTTTATTTTTACAATCATGTGCAATCATTGTATATCTAGTGTTTAAATTCAGAAATATGTAGAACAGCATTTGGAGAGGCAAACTCAAAGGATGTTGAGTCATTACAAACATCTTATGAACTGGTAATTCTTCAAATGTCATGTAGAATATGACATTTATTAAAGAACACATAGATTTTACTAAAGAACGATGCTGATTTGAAGGTCACATACTGGAATATTAATAAAAGTCGACAGTAATCTCAGTAATTTAGAAATGAGACCAACAAGATACTTTTTTGCAAAGGAGTATTTCATCACTGACATTGCTTAGAGTTGCTGGAGCATATTGATAATGAAAAAAGCATACAGTCTTTTAGTCCATTCTAGAAGGTGTGAACAATGCACCTTCTTATTGCCTGCACCTGGGGCAGTAGATCCATTGCAGAGCTGTCACTGGGTAGCAGGAAAAGTTCAGTATCTGTGCTTATCTCTTTTTTGACCTGTGTAATTTGCATAATTTAAGACATTGAACTATGTATCTCACTTTCATTGCTAGGGGACTCTTTTTCCATTCATAGTAGTTGAGTTCCACTGGATTGTGGTTCAGGCTGGGCAACTCAGGCTCTCATATTGATATCACTTTATGGCAGGGACACAACATAACATTTCTTTACCTAGAAATAGTTCCCTGGTTTTGTACCATCCTTTTATTTCATTTAACCTCCAGCTAATGCCTTTGCTCCAGCCAGACTGCAATCCTTACAGCCAAAAGAACATGAATTTGCAGAGCAATTTCATGTTTGTGATTTTATTTCATCCTTAAGACTTATAGGAGATGCCGAAGAGACAGTGTTTTCTTCCTGTTTTGTGGATGAGAAAAGGAGGTTCGATGAGCTATTAAGGGACACAGTTAAAATTAGAGCTCAGGACTTCTGTCTGTATCCTTCATCTTTGCTCAGATTTTCTCAGGAAGCATTACTCTCACTTTCTGGGGTATGTAAATCCTTTCTCTCTCTCTCTTTTTTTTTTTTCTTTAGATTTTTCTTTTTTCTATAAAACATTCTTCCTCTAGCCTCTAGTGAAAATAACATATAATGTATACCTAATATTTAGCAATTCAAAAAGTCTTATGTATTTTCTTATTTTGCATTCTTAAATTATGTCTTCCTCAAAAAGCAGGGGTTAAAGTGACCTTTTGACTATAAAGGTTGTAGGTTTGTAGAGCTGAACTTCAGTCAAGTCATCAGATTCCAATCCCAGACTCTCTGCATCATACATCATGCTTTTGCAGTTCTGAAATATCTTTTTGCATCTTATATCCTGGCATTGCATTCTGTGCCACTGGAATGTTGTCTAAGTTTTTCCATATGCATTGCTGCCCCACTCGCATCTCCAACTGAACTCTAACTTAATTGACCAAAAAGGCAATGTTTTATAATTCTTTTATGTCCTGCTCTTGTCTATAGCTCTTAGCATATTTCTAAGCACATAATTTTCAAAAATCTATTTTTAGTTAATTGCTTTGACAATAGATTAAATTATTGATTGATTGAAATATTTATCATAATTAGTCCTTTGACTCTTGGCATAATTCATTTTACGTGCTCTTTCTACATATTACAGGCACTTTCATTAGCATATCCTTATTTTCCAGACCTCTGTGAATTTGGTACAATGTTTTGACCCTTTATTTAAATCAGCATTTGAGCCCAGCATCTTTCTGGATTTTGTGGCATATTTTTGGCCTATATTCCTCCACCTCTGTGTTCAGTCCTTCTCTTGGATTATAACCTATGATATGTCACTATGCAATGTGATTTTTGAGATTTAGACCTGTGATTGCCTCACACTAGCTCAGTGCAATAGCCATCCAAGGGAAGTGTTAGAGTGAAAAATTAGCAGGTTAGCCTTTATTAAAAGGAAGGTGAGCTGTTTAGAAAATTCTGGCTTTGAAATTATGTTAGAAATTTATTTCTGTGTCCTAGCAGTGAATAAAAGATACATCTCTTGTTTTGATAAATGTCCTTGAGATCACCTGCACTTTGATTTAAAAAGATAACTCACACAACTATGGCAATGAACAAAAAGACTGATAAAATTAAGAGACAACTGAACTAAGAATTGAAAGACTATGAACTCAGTAGACTGTGAAGTCCTTAGGAGCACAGACTAATTACTAATATTCATATTTCTGGTACACAGATGTTTCTGCCTTTAGAAGTCCTTAAAAGTCTTTCAAATAAGTGAACGAATGACTAAAAAGAGAATGACATAAGCCACATCTGCAAGTCTGTTTCTGCCATGTTCCAACTGAGTAACCCAAAGAAACTCAATATTCTTACTTGGTCTGTGTCAGCTTTCCCATATGTAAACCTGGGATTTGAAGTGAGCTATCTTTACCTTGGGGTTGTGAAAATAAAATACTGTATGCCTGTTAATGCTAGCTAGATAGTAGGCAGTTACCAAATAGTGCCATATATTTTGTATCAGTCAAAAGTGGATTTGATTGCAAATAACAAACATTTGCTAACTGTAGTTTAAACAGTTTATTTTTCCCACATATTACAAACAGCAGAGATTAGCTAAGGCTGGTATTGCTCAGCAGCTCAGTGATGTCAGGGTCTGTATCTCTTCAACTCATTGTACCTTTCTCTCATTATCAGACACAACTGCAGAGGCTCCAGCTAGAAGAAGTCTAGAAAGGAATATGTAGGGAAGAGGAGCGGTAACACCTGTTGTGGTATCTACTTTCTTTTACCTGGAAAGGTGTTTTCCCAGGAGCCTACAGAGAAGACTCCCTTTCGGGTCTCATTGAACTTTGTACATAATTATTCCTATCAGTTTGAAAGGGACAGAACTGTTATGATTGGCTTCAGTCAAATCATGTTTCATTGCCTAGGAATGTGCACACTCTGCCCCAAACCAAATCCAGACACTATTAACAAGGAAAAATAACATCTAATCATGTATTCCACATAAAAATATCTGGAAATGTTTTGAGGAACAAGATTTTAGAAAAACCAATATGTCAGTGCTTCCACTGGACATAAAAGTGTGTGTGTTGTATGTGCGTGCACATATGTAGTAGCAGTGTTACTGGGGGTAGGAGTTTAACCATGTTCTTCTTTGATTACTAACTGCCTGATTTGGGAAAGGACTGGCATAAAGTCATCTGGTATGTGATGTCCTTAAAGTAATGGATACTTTTAGAATCAACATTTTTTATACTACCTTGTAAAAATCCCCGCTTTGTTCAGCTTTGCAAAATAGAGTGATGTCACAGTCTTTGTCTTAGAGGGAGTATTAGCTGACTCTCCAATCTGCCGTATGCTTTCCTCTTTAACTTTTGATACTGAAAGGAGAGGCATTTCATATCATCAGTGCAAAGTGCCTATTGAAGTAAGACTCGTAAGAGTAATAATTATAGTGTATGGTAGCACAACACATTTGGTCTGAGATGCTCCTGACTTACGTCTTCTCCTTTAATTATGGGATCAAACCAGTATGCCATTCCTGTAGTATCTGGTGACCCACAAGCTTCTTTTACACGAGTATGTCTGACATACTTAAATAGGGCATTCATTCCATTATTTGCTTGACTATGATCCTGGTTCCCCCTCCTTCCACTTCTCACACCCACTATTAAATTGCTCTGCTTACTTTCCATTATGGAAGTGACTAGAACCTAATACTCTGACTCTGCTTATATATGAAGTCAATGTTTACTCTGTTGAACCCATCAGTGTTTAAAAAGGAAAGGAGGGAGACATCTGTGACCCAGCCACTGACTGGAGGTCACAATTTCCAACTGTCAAATTACCAAGTAATTTTATTAATACCAGCCTCTGAAAGAGAAGGAAAAGGTGCTTTTAAAGCCTTTGGTTACATGGCTAGAATACAATTCTACATTAAATATCAGCTAATTTTTTTTTTACCCCACACATAGTAGAGCCTGGATTATTTACAGTTCATCAGGATGCTCCAGGGTTATACGACTGCCACACAACAGATTTCTTTGTTTTAAGAGAGCAACAGATACTACATAGTTTATTGCAGTAAATGTCTCATTTCTAACTATAGACACATTAAAGCCTTCAAATTAGCTAGAGGACACTTGGTAATAATTTATAGCTACAACAATAATTATAGCTCCATTTTTATTAAACACACTCCCCCCAAGATATTTTATTTTCAATACAGAAGTTTTTACTTCGTTAGGCTTCAATAGATTGGTGTCTTAGTCGGTTTTCTGTTGCCATAACAGAATACCACAGACTGGGTGATTTATAAATAATATAAATTTGTCTCATGATTCTGGAGGCTGGAAAATTCAAGACTGAGGGGTTGCATCTGGTGAGGGCCTTCTTGCATGGCAGAAGGCATCACGTAGCGAAAGAACACGTACAAGAGAGAGGAAAGGGGGGCTGAATGTTTTCCTTTTATCACTTATGTGATAACTAACCCAGTCCTTTGATAAAGGTATTAATCCATTATGCGGTGACAGAGCTCTCATGACCTAATTGCTGCTTGACAGTTCCACCTCTCAACACTGTGTTAGGATTAAGTTTCTGATGAACTTTAGAGGACACATTTAAACCAAAGCAGTTGGTTTCTGGATGCATATAGAGGCCGTTTGTTGTTGTTTCTTTTTCTTTTTCTTGTTGCCTTGACAAAATAAAATCATTCTGTTCTTGGCTGTTCTTCTGAATTTAATTCTTTCCCTTAGGATTTACAAGAATTAAACTGTTTGTTCCAAATGAATTGGTAGACTTTTTTTTTTTTTTTTAAATGTATGTCACTTGCTCAGATACTGTGATTTACCTAAATCCAGGGAGAGTCAAATGCAGCATTCATACTAGTGGCCCCCTATTATTGATTTAAAGGTAAAAGCCGCAATAATTTTTTTTTTTATTTCCTTACAAGTCATCTATATTAATTGAACAAGTAAAGGATTGGAGTCGGAGTCTCAACATTTCAGAAAGATAGATGCCTGATAGTCTTAATCTCTTCAAACTGCCATAACAAAATAACTTCAGCCAGCTGGCTTAAACAACAAATTTATTTTTTCACAGTTCTGAAAGCTGGGAGTCTGAGATGAGGGTCCCAGCACTGTTGGGTATTGTAAGGGCTCATATTGTGGGTCGCAGGAGCTGCCTTCTCCCTGTGTCCTCATGTGGCTGAGAGACAGAGTTTTCTGGTATCTCTGCTTATAAAGGCACTAATCCTGTCTGAGGATTACACATGTATTACCTCATCTAAACCTAATTATGTCTCAAAGGCCCTATCTCCAAATATCATCACACTGGGGACTCAGGCTTCAACATATGAATTTGGGAGTAGGGGACACAATTCATTCCATAGCACTAACAAAAATAAATATTCTCCAACAATAAATGTTTAAAACTGCTCATTTTGATTGACAAAAAGTATTAAAATGTCAGTAGAATTCACGAGAAAGTAAATCTTCAGATGCTAAAAAACAAAGAAATTTAAACTATAAGGTGTCCTGACAATGAGGTTGACTAGAGTGGGCTATTGTCCAACTAATATAATAGATTGGATTTTAGTTCCCCGCCCCCCAGATAACGAACATGAGATTTTGACTTGTACAAGGCAGGATGTTGGCACTAATGTGTATGTATAAGTCTAAGAATTTAAAAGGATTGGCTAGAAAAAAATCCACCCAATATCTCAGACAATAACAGAGCCTACTGACTTTGACTTCCCAAATGGATGAGTGAAAAACAGGTCCCAAAGCACCTGCCTAGTGGGTCCTAATCATGGACCCACGAATCATGCAAGTTTGGCATTTAAATTTACTCAGTTTGCATGGTCTGAGAAATATGTATCCTTGGTGGTAGAATCCCTGAGACAAACAGAAATAAATGCAAAACTGTTCTATAGAGATTCTCCTACAACCCAGGTTTCAAGAGAAAAATGAATTTGTAAAAAATTATAATCCAGCATGAGTATAGTCAATAGATACAAAACCAAGAATATTAGCAGCCAGGAACCTGAAATAGTAAATTAAAGATTACACAAAGTAAAAAGGGGGCCTAAAATGTTTGAAGAAATTTTAAAAATAAATCCAAGAATATAAGATACCATGAAATACACAAATTTCAAATTGATACAAATAGAACATGTAGATATGAAGCATTTTATCACTACGTTAAAAAAAAAAAGTAGGTTTAAGTAGTAAACTAAGCAAAGGTGAGAACAAAGCAGCTTGAGCAAATTTGTGATTTGAAATACAAATCTGAGTAAACTACTAGAAAGAAGTAATAAATACAAAAAAACATGCAAGGAAGCTTAAAGAGTCAAGGTTTTCAACATTCAGCTAATAGGATTTCAGAAAGGAAAAATGAAGAGGCAAGATGGAAACCAAATGTCTGAAAATTTACAGAATTGATAAATGACCAGAATCTTCCAATTTAAAACACACATAGATCTATCCATCCATGTATTCATTTCATTCCTAGGCAGACTATAGACCAACTATAGAATACCAAAGAGAGCAAACCTGAAAAGTTAATAGGCAATTCACTGTCCACTGACAGCAAACTTTTCAATTGCAATAAAATGTCAGAAGACAATGAAATACCTTTAAAGTGCTAAGTGTAATTGTTAGTTTTGAAATTTACATTCAGCTAACCTAGCATCCAACTGTGAACCCAAAAGAGTTATTGACTATTTCTGGAAAAAAATTAACTTTAACGTGGGGAATACAATAAATTATAGACTGTACTTCACTTTTAAAATGCCTTTCAAAATGTTTAAAATACTTAATGATTTAAAAAATCTTGTTTTAATTCAAGACGTTTTTATCTAATGATGAAACTGTACCTTTCTGTATTTCTTTCTCCATGTATCTTCCTATAGTATCAAAATTCATGCAAGAGAGTTTAACTACTATGCCCTGTACGAATAATATCTAGGATCTGTTAACTTTTCAAGAAACTTCAATAATATTTGTAACCTGTCAAGAAACTTTGACTCCAAAGTGTGTAACAAAAATGGCAAATTTTTAAAATGTGTAGTAAAATGTCTACAATACATACTATTGACAATCATTAAATTTCAAGACCATAAAACTTCCACTTCATTAAAAAAAATTTATTTTTTACTTTGAGGGAATTTCCATGCATATAATTCCTCAAATTTGGGGTCAGTAAATAACAAATTAGCTTAGAAACAAACAATTCCAGAAGCAAAAAACCTTTGAAACTGTTCCTATTCCAAATTTATTTTTAATGTGAAATTTGAGTATGCCGGCTATGATCTTGCTATGCATTATGTTGCTACGATATAGAAGTGTTGTTCCCAAAAATAGATGCCTAGGGTCTATCTATGATGGTTCTTCAATGATCCTGTTATTAAGTCAATAGCCCCTTTGCCAAGAATATTCATTGCTCAACATGTAGAAAGTATGGATGTGTTTGCTTCTACTATTGTGCCTTTTACTCTAATGTTTTTTCTTTCTCCTATGGCTATTACAAGTATAATGTTTATTGAGTTATCACATGTCAGATGCTGTGCCCAGAGTTCCAAATGCCTTAACTCCTTTAATCCTCATGATAGCCCTAGGAAAATAGACTCAATTATCTTTAGTTTATATAGATGGAAATTGTGGCTTAGAGAGTTAGATAACTTGCCAAAAATCACACTGATAGAAAGTGTAAGGAAATGAGCCTTTCTGACTTTGATGCCTCCTTCTTGCCCATTATATGATGCTGCCCTCACGTTTTCTACAGAAAGTAAGAATGTTGTTGTTAGGCCTACTGTTTGCCAAATGAATTCATGCCACTTTTACTATAACTTCTAAAGGATTAGACAGGACAAACTCATAATGATGGTTTGAAACTTCCAGCAATGGAGAAGGCAGGGTCTTTAGAGGTCCTAAGCACTAAAATATTGTGGTGATTATGGAGAATGTTTTTTGTCTCTCTTCACCCTCTATGTAATTCAAACTATAAACAATGCTAAACTGAAAAATAGGAATAAGTTCACCAGAGTCCTAGTTTTGTCTATGATGTTTGCTTTTCCTGAAATATATTATTTCAAAAACTATTTTTATGTACCTCATTTTGCTGGTATCTAAAGTATAAATTTGGTCTGTGTGATGGTTAATTTTACATGTCAGTTTGGTTGGTGTTTTCTGATAAGATTAACATTTAAACTGATTAGCTTTGAGTAAGCCAGATTGTCCTCCCCAATACAAGTAGACCTCATCCATTCAGTTGAAGGCCCAAATATAACAACAACAACAACAACAAAAACTAGCCTCCTCAAACAAGAGCGAGTTCTCCAGCAGAATGCCTATAGACTTCATCTGTACCATCAGCTGTCCTAGATCTTCAGCCTGCAGGTCCACACTGCTTGTTCTAGAATTGCCAGCCTCCAGAATCACATAAGTCAGTTCCTTATAATAAATATCTTTCTATGTATATTCACATCCTATTTTATGTTTTCTTTGTTTGTTTCTTCTGGAGAACCTGACTAATACTCTCCATTGAGTAATCCACATTTCAGAAAGGCCTGTTCTCAGTCAAGTGTCCTAAATCCATGCCTTTTCTTTCCTAATGTTAGTGTCTAAATCGTCAATTCACTCTGGTCTCACTTACTTTGCAGAAGATGCAAGTGAATGCTATTTATTTAGCAACTTAGAGTTTCTCCCTCTTATTTCTGTGGTACTAAGAACATACTCTACACCTATTCTTTATCCTCAGGTCTGCTATTGAAATCTAACCTTGGTTTATGAAACAAGATAATGTAATTATGAGCATGAGCTTTGGAATCAGACCTTCATTCAGTCTCATTGCCCTGTGGCCTTGAGTGAGTCACTTTGAATCCCACTATCCTCGTTGGTAAAATACGAAGATGAAAATGCTATTGCATTTAAGGATGTTTCCTAGTGCTATGCAAATGTGTCTTCAATCAATGTTGGTTATTTTTATTGTAGGTATTATTATGTAAGTGTGCTTGTAATTCCTCACTTGGTCATTGGTGAAAGTGGGTTTATAAATGACCAATTAAATGGTCCTTTAGAAATTGCCCTATGGGTCTATAATGGAAAGAATTGAAAGCCTGAATATTAACCAAGGTACCCTGAATATGAACTGGGCATATATAGTGCTTTTCAACTATCTGCTGTCCAGTTATGGTGCCAAGTTTCAACCAATTTAAAATCCTACAAGTTTTAGAACTAGTCATGAGATTTTCCTCGATCCTCCAGGACATAGAAATCAAATGAGCTCACATTTAAGCACTTAAAGGCTCTTGAGCTGTTTGAATGGACGTCTGAGATCCATGACATATCCTGTGTTTGCTGCAGTGTTTGGTTCTTAGAGACCAGGGTCACAATGAATTTCTTCAGAGCTGGCTTTCCTAAGGAGTATTTTTTTATGTAGAAGCCTTCATCTCATAAACAATTGAATTAGTTCACATTAACCACCATCAATGGCAAAAGTACACAAAGCATAAAGAAATCACCTAAAATAATGTTTTTGAACCAGCTGCTAAATTAAGTAATGTGTTTGTTTTATTGCACATTTGCATAATACGGCAAACTAGAAACTCTGTGTAACAGATGTGCTGGTGGCAGGGAGATTTGATTACTGGCTTCTGTTATTAATCACTGCACAAATCTTAAATGATTTGTTTCTACAGTTTGATCAATTTACATCTCAGAACTTACATTTATGCACACAATGTAGAGATAAAGCATCTGTTCACACCTTTCGTGGAGATATCAATATATTTATGGGGACTAAAGTTCTGTTAACCAAGGCACAGGAGACTTTGGCCAAATATTTGACAACTCAGTGAAAGATCCCTTCATTCCTCATCAGCTAGTTATTATAAATGAAAATCACTTTGTAATTTCCTGAACAATTGGCAGTTTCCTGAACAATTGTGTTCTGATGTCTATTGTCTTTATTAAAAAAAAAGTTGAACCATAGATATTCCTATTTCCTACAAATCACTTCAGAATTTTGAGGAATTACAGTATAGAGTACAAACTACTGTATGTAGTTTTAAAAATTATCTTTCCCTTTTTAATTTTACATTTGACATTTCATAATTCCATATCTAGGATTTCCATCAGCATTCTAAATAAATGTAATCCATTTTTAAAATGGCATGCCTAAATTTTTAAGAAAGTAAAAACACAAGCAATATAAATATTGTTTCATTAATTTCCAATTAAGCATGATAAATGCATTGGTTGTACACCTACACATTTCCCCAATAAGTTGAAACACTAGATCATGTGATTTATTTCCAATTGTGAGTATTGCAGTTATTTAGTAAGCAAACAGTCAAAATACCCATAAAATAAAGTTAACATTTCAGCTTGTCAATTCCAGGGGCTTATTATACTAAAAGGGTTGTTTATTATCACTTGCTGTAATGATTTATCATTTGGGTCCTAATTTTTCTCTTAATGTTTTTTACCTTTGAATATATATGCATATGTCTCCTATTTGATTTATTTCAGTTTCTTTCAAAATCACAATAACTGACAAAAGAAAGCATTAGGGAATTTTTTTTTCCTCATATAATTATCTTTCCCCAGTTTGGCCTCCTGTTTCTTCGTGGTAGAGCCAAAAGAAAGAGAAAAGAGAACCCAGATTAAAATTAAATGTGTCATTTCTGAAAACTGGATGAAATTTCAGATAAAGCCTTTGTTTTTAATGCCTAGGAAAAAATTAAAATGTATATATTTTTCTCAGTCAGAGGCGAGACTGTTATGGTAGCAACCCCTGCCTTTTTATAGTTCATCCTGGGAGCTAATGAAGCATTGGATATTGGTTTCAAATTCAAAGCATATGTACTGACTGAGGCATTTTTTTCTTTATATCACATGATTTCAAAAGGAGCCCCAAATGTGGTCATCTTAGAAAATGCAATTTGGTCGAGTACTAAAGAGCTTTTTCCCAGACGACTAAAACCTTGCTGTTTTGAGTTGCCTCTGAGAACACAAACTGGCTGTGAAGTACATTCACAACTCTCTGTGAAAAATGTACAGGAGATGATGAAAATATATTTAAGGACTGCCACGGCAAGGTCATGAAGGACATTGGGCAAATTTGGATAAATGTGTCCCGGTTTCACAGAATCAGAATCTGAAGCGAGTTAGAGGACAATGTAAAAAGATGTTGAAGAGGATAATGTAATCCACGCAACAAACTTAACAGCATTACACATCCAGAGCCATCTCCGAAGTCATTAACACTGTTGCCGGGGGTGTCTGCCAAAGAGCCAGATGTCATTCTGCCACAACTTGGCATCTGATGGTTGTCATTTATAAGATGGAATCGAGTGAGGACTGTAATTAGGTGTGTGCTGAATGGAACCCTTCCTTCTGACTCCGTCGGGGGCTTTTTCTTGTCTTAAACACATAGAGAACAAAGCAGGGGAACTGGTCTGCCCTTTGGACTCCTAGAAGCTCATATATTTTCTCCCCTGAGGGAAATGCACAGCTTATAGTTTTTTTCATTAAGCATTTATTGTACTCTTTGGAGATGGCAGACATGGTCCTTGGACCCCCAAAAGCATATGCTCCAGTGGAAGAATCAGACATGTAAACAGATCAGTTTACAAATACACCCTGTTAAGTGCGATGTTAGGGATATTGGCTTAAAAATGGTGTTGTGGGAGTACAGAGTGGAACAACTTCTCTTTGGAGATTTGGGAAATTGCTCCACAGAGGAGGAGATTTTGAAGGATGAGCAAGCATTTGGCAGGTGGGTGAAGAAACGAGGGGGTGCATACTCTATCAGAAGAAACCATGTGTAGACAAGTGATTATGAAATCATTTATGGAAAGGTCTGTTGTACTCTAGGAATTATGCGAATTTACATATGTGAGAGTCAGAGGCAATGTAGATGGGCTAGATGAGGGCAGATGGTGTTGGGGCAAAGATGAAGAAAATACCTACTGAATCCTTAATTCCTCCTTGTATGAAAAAAGTTAGACTAGTATGGTGAGTATAAATTCATGTTAATACCCCTAAAACCTTAATAATAGAAAAAGCTAGCATTTGATAGCTTACTGAATGCAGATTGATCACATCTAATTCTTACCACAACCTGATGAAATAGATGCTATCATTATTTTTCACTTCACCAATAAGTAAAAGGAGAATTAGGGATGGCAAATAGCAGGTCCAGGTTCACCCAACAGGCAACCAGCAAAGCTGGGGAACTCAGAAAACCTGCAGACATGTTCCCCAGCACCACACTAAGTTTTTCTTTCACAGAGTTGTGTGGGTAACACACGGACTTCATTTCAGTGGCTGGAAAAGTTCCAGCTTCCTCAGTAGATTATATGGCCTAGCACATCAGCCTTCAGAATCATTGACCCATTTTTCTAGATAAAATCTAGAAATGGTACTAAGAAATAGATTTAAAGAAAATATTTAAGATAGAAAATTGCCTGCCCCATTCCTTGGTGTCCTCATTAGGCACTAGAATCCCCTGGAGGCAGTTCTCAGACTGAAGGGCTTTTTTAAAGCTTTCAATGTATATTTAATATTATGTAGAGATGCTCAAGATATAGTTATGAATTCAAATAATGGAATATAAAATGATATGTATAGGACTATCACATTTTTAAAGGGTAAATACGAATCAAACACATACACAGTATACATATCATGATAATGTTAAACATTGTCTGAATGTGAGGATTACAAGTGTTTTTTTCAAAAATTTTATATTTTTCTCCTGTTAAAGGAGCTTGTACAATCAGAAAACAGAAAACACCAATAAATGGAGGATACCTGTAAGAGAATGCGTGCCAAGGTCTGAAGGCACTTAGAGAACCATTAGGGGCAGCAGGTCTTGAATTCACCTGAGAAGATTCAAGATTTTTTGAAAATCAGCCAAAAGATGAGGAACCACCTGCTACCAACATGCACTGATTTCACAGGGAGCATCCCTAAGTTGGTTTGGTCCCTCCAGTGTATAACACTCTGAGACTACCCTGTTAGTCCTCAGAGACCCCAAGCCCTTCCAGAACACCCTGGGAATCCTCTCTCAACACACCTCACCAGGTAGAAAACTTAAAGCTGATGTTAAAGCAGAAAACAAATTAAACTGGATTCAATCATAAGGGGATTATCTCACGTAAAAGGAGTCCAAAAGCGGAGCAGCCACTGGAAAGGCTCACAGATGCCTAGGACCTGGTCACCCCCCCTTTCTTCTCTGCCCCAGCTTGTTGCCTTCTCCATGCCGACACTGCTGTAGCCATTCTAAGCATAGTGTTCAGGCAGGATCTCCAGGGGCAGAAGTGGGCCCACTCCTTTCATGTGACTTGAAGAATGAGAAAACCTTTCCTGGAAGATCCTAGCAGTCTCCTCCTTATAACTCATTGTGTTCACTAAGGGCTAGTTTTTGAATGACCTGAATTGGCTTTTCTGGAAGTCAGCTTTCCACTACCTTCTTTTTGGATGTGAGCTATGTTATGTAACTCCTGGAGGCCCAATTTTGAAGCACACAAATAAAAAGAAATTTGCCCAGCACATTAGATATAAACAACCCATTGTAGTGATAATAATTATGATAAAAGGCTTAGTAGGCAGTTTCTTTCTGTGTACTATATGGGGTACAAGGAGGTGATAAGGAAAGGGCAAATAAACTTCTGCTACAGTGTTTTACGGGGAAATAGATTTCTTAATCTGCAAACATTTGGGAGGGAGTGGTTTAACACAAAGTATCTGGCCTGGTAGCATTCATCCTGGGAGTCATGGGGCAATTTTTCTGCTTCCTAGCATCAGAAGACTTTGGTAAGCTAAAATCCAAGTATAAATGGCATAGACCGTGTGCCACTTACTTTGCAAGCAGTGTATGTGGCAGTATATAAGGTGAAAAGTGGGCCCAGCCCTGACATATATTGTTTCAAGGCAGCCAAAGAATACTTGGACCTAAGGTTGGGCTTGAAAACATGGAAAAAATGGCTAGACTAGAATAAACTCCCTGTACCAGTGAGCCAGAGTATTTTCTAGTTGTAGGAGTAGCCCAATCTCAAAGTATGTGGCTTTCTTGCCCTTCTAAAATGGCTTCTATTCAATACCAGCATTGTGTTGGAAAGGGGACAATGTTTAATCCATGAGAGTATGCTTATGTATCCAGTCTGCCCTCCAGCTATTCATGATGAGGTTACCATCTTGGCTAGATTATGTGCCTTTGATAGCAAAGGGACCTGGATGGTTCTTCTTAATGAAGCAAGTATTATGGCAAACTATATTCCACAGCAGCTACCACTTCTTGGCATTGCAGAGAAGTAGGCCCTATTGCTGACAGAGTGACAGATAGCTGTGTTGGAAGGGTCATTTGAAGTGTCATAAAAGCACGGCTGGTGGAGGCCTGGGACATCCATAAACTTGGTTCAACAGCAACCTTCTTCCAAAAAATTATACATGAGATAGCATCCAAGTAAAGAACAATGTGTTTCCTAGGCAAACAAACCACTTCTTTAAGCTTGGACTTCAGGATAGAATTGCATAATTCAGATATTCCTAAAGTTCACAGGGCTCCTTAAAGGGGCTACCTCAGGTCACAGAATAAAAAGTTGTCAACTTCTCTCCAAATCTGCTATTTTAACCTTGCTCAGTCAAGTGTCATTTCTTCCCTGGGTTACCGCCTTCCAACTCTACTCTTGTCAATCCATTTTTCATAGAGCAATACATGTTCTCAAAATATAAACAAGATCATGTCCTATCACACTGTTGCTTAAAATCCTTTAATGTCTTGACTTACTCTTGAACTATGAACTCTTCCCCATAGTTCTCAAAGCCTTGCACAAGTTGGGCTATCTACCTCTTGAAGCTCATCTCGTCTAGATCTTCCCCTTGCCCCATATGCTCCAGTAACATGATCATCATCCACTCATGCCCAAAAACTAAGGTCATTTTCACAGGACATTTTGTAGAAACTTTTCCTCTGCCTATAAATGTATCCCCTGCTTCCCTGCTCCCATCAGTCTTTGCATGTTTGTTTTGTTAGATTTCAGTCTGTCAATTCTTCAGAAAGGCTGTTCCTGACCATTCTACATAAAACTGGTTTTATTTCTTGCCCAATTTTTAATTCATTTATTTTTCTGTGTATTTGCCTGTTTTCTTATTTCTACAATAAAAATGCAAGTTCCTGAGTGGAGCGGCCATGTCTGCCTCATTTTGGTATGTGTGTGTGTCCCCAGTCTCTGGCAAGATGAGACTTATGAGTCATCAAAAAAATATTTAATGAATAAATGTATCAATGAGTCAGGAGAAAAGTAGGAGATAAAAAAATCTCACCTCTTTTCAAAAAAAATCTTCTGACTGTGTTGCCTGAAGCTATGGTAGTCTTTTCTCCCAGTTTTCTCTTTTGCATGATTGCCATTGTTAATATTATCTCCTGTTCATGGAGTTTATGCTGTCAATGTTATTGCAGGGTTCAGACATACTTAGAGATGTGAGATGTAGTTTCTCTCCTGATGACCTAACTGAAGTGTAAATAATCAGTGGGGAAAAATAATGACCACAGAGGACTAGAGCTTTGAGATTTTCATAAAAGAAGCTCTTGGGATTCAAGATCAACACTGAAGGGGGAGTTAGGAGTTAGAAACCAGAAAGGTCACTCAAGACAAAGAAAATGGGAAAATTGGAGAGTAACCAGAGTGTATGAAATAAGTGAGATTATATTTATAAATATATTTGATTTGACAGCAAATGTTTGGACAATTCTTGTTGAATATATGATTTGTACAGTTATATATCCATTAATTACTCCCTACTTTGTAAATATCTTCATTTGATATCAAGCCATAATTTGACTTATTTATCAGTATCATAAATCTATTTTTCTTTCCAATGGGATTATAAATATAAGCAGGGTTTTTGTTCTATTCATCTTTGCATTCATAGAATTTGATTGTCCAAATCAGAAACGACTCTGTCTTCTACCAGAAAATGATGCCTCTCTATGGCATACTAATAAAGGATCATCCAGCCTCTCAATAAACTTTTCACAGAATTCTCACGAGGCAGCTTGTTTTGATCTCGGCTCACTGCAAGCCCCACCTCCTGGGTTCATGCCATTCTCCTGCCTCAGCCTCTCGAGTAGCTGGGACTACGGGTGCCCATCACCACACCGGGCTAATTTTTCGAATTTTTAGAAGACACGGGGTTTCACCATGTTTAGCCAGGATGATCTCGATCTCCTGACCTTGTGATCTGCCTACCTCTGCCTCCCAAAGTGCTGGGATTACAGGCGTGAGCCACTGCTCCCGGCCTATGGCAGCAAATTCTTAAATTTCTTTCCTTCTCGACTTTTCACCACTAACCCTAGTTATGTACTCCAAAATTATACAAAACAAAGATCCATTTTTTGCAAAATAATCCCTGGCATATTTGAAGGCAGAATTTTTGTGTGTGTTTTAGGCAAAATAACCCTACTTTCACTAGCTATTCCTTACACATATTAAAACTCATGTTTAAATACATCTATTTTCCCAGACAACTGATAGTTATTTAAGCTCCATGACAGCAAGAATGCTGCTTGTTTCGTTTACACTGTTTTCATCTCACCTATAATCATGTCTGACAAATAACAGGCAATCAACAACATTTGTTAAATGACTGAGTGAAGGATTGTTGCCAGTGCAATAAAGCAAGAAAAAGATGTAGCAGGTATCTAGTTACAAAGGAAGAAGTACAACTCTTTCTATTCACAGACATTACCATCTGTGTAGAAAATGTACGAAATATCTAAAAAGGTACTAGAACAAGTAAGTCAGCTTAACAAGGTTGTAGGACCCAAGATCAACTATACAAAAACCCAACTGCATTTCTATATGTAGCAGTGAACAACAGAAAACAAAAAAAATTAATAACATCCAAAATATGAGACATGTAAGAGAAATTTGACAAAATATATGTAAAAATCTGTAACCTGAAAAATATAGAACATTACGTAGAGATAATCATTATACAACATTGTCTAGAGAAAAGTGAAAAAATCACCATGTTAATGGGTTAGAAGGCTCAATATTACTAAGACATCAATTTTCGTTAACTTGATACGTAGATTCAATCCTATCACAAAATCCTAGGAAACTTTTCTGAAGAAACTGATGGATTCCAAAAGACATGAAAATATGAAAGAGCTAGAATAGCACAAACAACTTTGAATAAAAATGCTGGGAAGCTAAAAATAGTTATTTTCATAACATATAAAAAGACTAGTATAAAGCTAGTCATCAGGAAAGTATGGAATTGGCTTAACTGTAGGCGAGTACAAAGGAACAGAATGGAAAGCTTAGTATAGACTCATACCTATATAGACAACAACAAAGGCAAATCAATGGAGTAGGGACAGTCTTCCTATCAAATTGTGTAATTCTTACTTGAACCTAAACCAATAATTATTCTAAGTGAATTATATATTAGGTATACATGATATACCTAATATAAAAATAAAATGTATGTAATGTAAAAATGTAAATGTAAAAATGAAAACTAAAAACTAGACAATCACATGAGAAAAAATCTTTGTTACCTCAACTTAGGCTGACTTCATTGATTAGACACTAAAAGCATAATACATGAAGCAATATTAACTAGACTTCATTAAAATTAATTTGTACTCTTTGACACTGCTTAGAAAATGAAAAGGTGAGACACAGATTGGTAGAAAGTAGTTGAAAATCAAACATCTGATAAAAGTATTAATACGCAAAGCTTCAAAAATTCAATGATAAGAAAGCAACCCAATAAAATATGGACAAAAGATTTGAATTGACACTTTACCAAAGAAAATACACTAATAGCAAGTGAGCTCACAAAAAAAGATGTTCACTGTCGTTAGTCATTAGGGAAACACAAATATCATAATGAGATACCCCAACACACCTGTTCAAATAGCTAAAATTAAAAAGACTGATCATAGCAAGTATTGGTTGAGATGTGGAGGAATTAGAATTCTCAACGCTGCTGGTGTGAATTTAAAATGGTAGAACCACATTGAAAAACAGTTTTACAGTTTCTTAAGAAATTAAACATACACCCACTGTGTTATCCAAGAGAAATAAAAGCATATCTTCAAATGAAGATTGCATTTTGCACTTCAATGATTATAGGAGCTTTATTTGCAATGGTTCCAAACTGGAAACAACCCAAATATTCATTAATTGGTGAATGAATAGTCATATCAGTATAACGGAACACTGTTATGCAATAAATGGAATGGGCTGTTTGTACACAACAATATAAATTCATCTCAATCATGCTGAATGAGAGAAATTGAGAGAAAAAGTGTATACTATGAATGTTCATTGTTATAAAATTCTAGGAAATGCAAACTAATCAATACACAGAAAATAGATGAATAGTTGCCTGAGATGCAGAGCGGGGTAGTCAGGGAGGGGCAGAAAGAAAGACATGAGGGAACTTTTGTTTTATACATACACATACATATACACACATATATATATACACATATATATATATTTTCAGATGTCTAGATATATATCTAGATTTATATATCTAGATATCTAGATATATAAGTTATATCTAGATTTAAAGCTCATCTTGTTCATTCATGAGCTATGTGCTTTTGGACAAGTTATTTAACCTTTCATTTTTATTTTTAATTCTTTTAGAATCCCTTCAAACTTCACAGAAGTGATGTGAATGTAAGTAACAAGGTGTCTTAGATGGGCAAAAGAGAGAGCTCTAATGCTGCTGAAGTTATACAAACTCCATCCTCCCCATTTGTAACCACTAATTTGCAAAGGGGCTGAGAAGTTTTTTGCGGGGGACACATAGTCCCTGTTCTCCATTCATCTTCTGCCATATTCACATATGTCTGATGGACTGGCAGGGCAATAAAGGAAACCAGATTGCTGGAAGTATAATTAGAATCTCCCTAGAGGTCGAACTTCCCAATAGGGAAGAAGGAGACTAGCTGGTAGTATACAGAGGTCTAACATTTGCCAATTATGGCAATGGAGGACAAACCACAGGTCAAGCTAGCCTAGCTATACTGAAGATAGTTGTGCTTTCTGAGGATGGGACTGAATGTATGTGAAACGATAGAGGTGCCTCACTACCTTCTATATACTTTTGTATAGAAGCAGATTTATTGTAGCATATCCCCCGCTGAATACAGCAGAGGGATCCATCTGCCTCTCTATTCACAAAAGCATCACAGCAGCAATTAGGTCTCTAGCATTGAGTGCCACAGTTATGTTTCACTGGCATCAGGTAGGGTGGGTGTCCGTTTTTACAGGTAGCAAGGAATGACCTGTACTGACCTACTGATAATGTTGGTGTACTTGGAGATTTCTTCAAAGTAATTAAGATGTGAATTTTCCTCAGGCAAATGAGTGATATTCTACAAGAAGAAGAGATGTATATTACTTTTGACAAACTTCATCTGTACTTATTGCAGGTAACAACTGAGAACCTGAAGTTACAAATAAGAAAAATTACATTGAAGACATATTATAATAGTAAATCATTAGAGAAATACCATGTTTCCAAACTTAATGGAAACTTTTCTTTCCTAACTTTATTAAATTCCCTCGCAGAACTCAACAATGCAGTTTACTACCATAATCTTGAAACATTTATTTTCCAAATCCTAAGAGACCTCATGATCCATTTTTTTTCTGCCTCTCCATTTACTTTTTTTCTCCTGCCTCTCCATCCTTTTCAAAGTATATTTCTCCAATGGATACTTTTAATCTTCACATTTTTGTATTCAACTCTACCTCACATAACTACAGTGATATCTCATGATACCACGTGAGTTTAATGTATTCTTCTTCTTAAACTTGTCTTCCTTTAGTCTTCATCATTTCACCATTGTCCCATCATACCAACCAAGTAGGAATGATCCAGAGACCTGGGAATAATAGTTCATCTATCTAGTTTATCAGTCTAGAAACCTATGAAATAAGATAATAAGTTTGCTTAACTTGAATTATTCTCAGTGAATCAATTCTGATTCTTATAGCTTCTTTTCCTGAAATTAAAAAGTATTGATGTAAGAATCTTCTAGAAAATTTGTAGGGAACAGTTGTAAAATATATAGATATAGAGTAAATAGCCTCTCATTCTGTTTTCTTGTTTTTCTATTTACTCCCACTAAAACATTTAGTTTTTAGTTTAATTTTTCACAAATACTGAATGTGTAATGCCACCTATATTGGATTTTGAACCATTTGTGACCTCCTGAGACATTTCCTCTTATCTCCTATCCTGCACTGGTAGACTTGATAAACCTAACTATCCAAGACTGTAACTTCATTTCCAGAGGTAGCATTACTTTTTAGTCAGTGTGGCCACTGGGGAGTGAACCAGGATAAATGGGATTAAACTGAAACAACAGGAGGTTCAGGTTAAACACTAAAAGAAACATGTCAAGAAAAGGCCACTTAGACATAGGAACAATTTCCCTTGAGAATGCAGAAATATCTTCATTGTAAGTTTAGTTTTTTTTTTTTTTTTTTTTTTTTTTCTAGTGTAGTTAGACTAAAGTTCAACAAGAGTCACTATCTCATATTTCACAGTAGGCAATCCAGTTTTTCCCCCCTACATTAAGAAATAGTAGAGAGAGGGAATCCATACTACCTGGGCCTGATATTTAATACAGTATAGAAAGGAAGCATTTCATGGCCCTTAATATAAAATCCTCACTTCTATTCTCCTTAAGGATTAACTTGTGACTCTGGAGAATAAGGCTTAAGTACCAGAGTTATCACCAGTGATGAAACTCATATCTCCTTTGAATTCTGAATTAAACGTTTGTTTTGAAGGAATTAGTTTGAAGCTATTAGTCTATGACTGTTTATAATAAAAAAAAAAAAAACCTAGTGGAGTCATCTGCACACATTTAGCATTTAGTTTCTGTTGATAATGCTGTTAATTTGAGTTAGTTTTCTAATAAGTGTAACGATGAAATCAAATCTCTTTTCCCCACAGGCACTCCTCCAGCAGAATCCTAGTTTCCATCAGTCAAGGGGTGTATAATCAGAAAGAGAATCCTGCATGCAACAAGGTAGAGCTCTTTATTTGTGGTAGACTAAGAAGTAGAAAACAGAACTTACTTTATCTTGCATACCCATTGTTTTCCATCTTCATTGGTCAGAGGCCCTATGAAAATCAGACAAATCAACTGCATTCCTGTTTTTTAATTCATCAATTTTTAATTTTGATATCACTCCTATTGACACATAATTGTTATTGAGGGCTAATCACAATAGTTTTAGAATAATGAGTATATCACTATGACATAAACAAATGAACATGCTTAATAAACTTCTAAGAATAGTGTGATTTCCCAGACTTCACTGGCTCCATTTCTGGATTTGCAATGATGTTCATTGGAAGAGATGATGGGGAGGAATCAGAGTCCTTCTTTATAATTTTTAAAAATATTGAATGACTTCAGATTGCCTGTGGGCAGGATTGAGTCTGCAGATACATTTTACTTGGTTCTCCTAACTCTGTCAAGAAATTTGATGGAAAGCTTTGGTTCTATTGGTAGTAGCTTAAGACATTGACGTCTTCATTGAAACATTCTGATAATCTTTCTCTAACAATAGTGGCTGGATTGTCAAAATGGATTATTACAAAAGGCAGAATTATAAAATAATATTCATATTTTGAGCTAGTTATGACATAACCCTAAGTCCTCTACCACCATCTATTGTTTCTCCCTTTTTTATTTCATAATATGCTTTTATCACTGTTCTAACTGGTTAGTCTCTTGCTCTTTAAATCTCAGTTATTCTCTGTCATGCCAGCTATTCTCCTTCCTTTACTAAGAAGAATGATGTTTTTTGGTGAGTTTACTCAACTTTTCTCCATTTCATCATTTCTCTGTTTCTTTAAGATTTGTTTTATCCTCTTTTATCTGATTTCTTTCATTTGACATTCAGACTTATAATTTTTCTATCAGCTTGGTTTTAAGTGTATTACATCTTATTAATTAATTTAAAAGAAAAATGGACACCTACCTGTATGTATAAGTTTCATCAATTGCTATGTTCTATGTGGTTGTGACTGTATTAGTCCATTTTCATGCTGCTGATAAAGACATACCTGGACTGGGTAGAAAAATAAGTTTAATTGGACTTACAGTTCCACATGGCTGGGGAGGCCTCAGATTCATGGTGGGAAGCAAAAGGCACTTTTTACATGGTGGCAGCAAGAGAAAATGAAGAATATTCAAGAGCAGAAACCCCTGATAAAACCATCAGATCTTGTGATACTTATTCACTACCATGAGAAAAATATGGGCAAAACCACTGCCTTAATTCAAATGATCTCCCTCCGGGTCCATCCCACAATACAGAATTATGGGAGTACAATTCAAGATGAGATTTGGGTGGAGACACAGGCCTAACCATATTATTCTGCCCCGGCACCTCCAAATCTCATGTTCTCACATTTCAAAGTCAATCATGTCTTCCCAGCAGTCCCCCAAAGTCTTATTTCAGCATTAACCCTAAAGTCCACAGTCCAAAGTCTCATCTGAGACAAGGCAAGTACCTTCTGTCTATGAGCCTGTAAAATCAAAATCAAGCTAGTTACTTCCTAGAGACAATGGGGGTACAGGTATTGGATAAATACAGCCCTTCCAAATGGGAGAATTTGGCCAAAACAATGGAGTTATTGGGCACCTGCAGGCCTAAAATCCAGTGGAGCAAAATTTGAAGTTCCAAAATGATCTCCTTTAACTCCAAGTCTCACATCCAGGTCATACTGATGCAAAAGGTGGGTTCCCATGGTCTTGGGAAGCCCCTGTGGCTTCGCAGGGTATAGCTTCCCTCCCAGCTGTTTTCACAGGCTGGCATTGAGTGTCTACGTCTTTTCCAGGTGCATGAAGCAAGCTGCCAGTGGACCTACCTTTCTGGGGTCTGGAGGATGGTAGCTGTTTTCTCACAGCTCCACTAGTGGATGTCCAACTAGGGACTCTGTGTGGGGATTCTGACTCCCCATTTCCCTTCTGTACTGCCCTAGCAGAGCTTCTCCATCAGGGTCCCGCTCCTGAAGCAAACTTCTGCCTGGGCATCCAGGCATTTTCAAATATCTTTTGAAATCTAGGCAGAGGTTTCCAGACCCCAACTCTTGACTTCTGTGGCCTTGCAGGCTCAACACCATGTGGAAGCTACCAAAGCTTGGCACTTGCACCCTCTGAAGCCATGGCCTGAGCTCTGTGTTGTCCCTTTTTAGCCATAGCTGGAAGAGCTGTGAAGCAGGGCATCAAGTCCCTAGGCTGTACACAGCACAGCACGGGGACACTGGACCTGGCTCATGAAATCATTTTCTCATAGGTCCTCATAGACCTTGATGGGAGGGGCTGCTGTGAAGACCTCTGACATGCCCTAGAGACATTTTCCCCATTGTCTTGGGGATTACCATTGGCTCCTTGTTACTTACGCATATTTCTGCAGCTGGCTTGAATATCTACTTAGAAGATGGGTTTTTCTTTTCTGTCACATTGTCAGGCTGCAAATTTTCTGAACTTTTATGCTCTGCTTTTCTTATAAAACTGAATGCCTTTAACCGCACCCAAGTCACCTCTTGAATGCTTTGCTGCTTAGAAATTTCTTCCACCAGATACCCTAAATCATCTCTCTCAAGATCAAAGTTCCATAAATCTCTAGAGCAGGGGAAAAATCCCACCAGCCTTTTTGTTAAAACATAACAAGAGTCACCTTTGGTCCAGTTCCCAACAAGTTCCTCATCTTCATCTGAGACTACCTCAGCCTAGACCTTATAGTCCATATAACTATCAGGCTTTTGATCAAAGACATTTAAGTCTCTAGGAGGTTCCAAACTTTCCCACATTTTCCTGTCTTCTTCTGAGTCATCCAAATGGTTCCAACCTCTGCCTGTTACCCAGTTCCAAAGTCACTTCCACATTTTACAGGTTTCTTTCAAGCAGCACCCCACTCTACTTGTACCAATTTACTGTATTAGTCTGTTTTCATACTGCTGATAAGGGACATACCTGATACTGGGTATAGAAAGAAGTTTAATTGGACTTAGGTTTTCACATGGCTGGAGAGGACTCAGAATCATGGTGGGAGGTGAAAGGTACATTGTGGCACCAAGAGAAAATGAGAAAGATGCAAAAGCGGAGACCCCTGATAAAACCATAAGATCTCATGAGACTTATTCACTACCCTGAGAACAGTATGGGGGAAACCACCCCCATGATTCAAATTATCTCACACTGGGTCCTTCCCACAACACATGGGAACTATGGGAGTACAATTTAAGATGACATTTGGGTGGGGACACAGATCCAAACCATTTCAGTGACTAAGACAAAATCAAGGTCTTACAATAGAAAAAATATTTTGTAACTATTAGTTATAATGTAAAAAATACTTATAAAGAAGAACTTCAAAAAAGAGAAGAAAAATTTCAATGAATGATGAGAATACAGGAGAGTAAAGGGATTAATTTTGCCTGTAATATGAAATGTAAGGCGCTTGATCTGGAGGATAAGACAATGGGAACATCTAAGAGAGCATATAAGAGATAAACCCCAAAATGGATTTCACAATGAAACTTAACTTTAGGACTCTGCACTTCCTTGGGTCTCTTCCAATGTGTTCCTATGGTCATATGTTTTTGTACTATTTACAAAAGTGGGTATGTTAACTATTGCTATTTAATATCACTTTCTCTTTCTACTCCAACATCTCCTCCCACATACCCTGCCTGGCTCAGGTGGCTTGGAGAGGCCACAGGCTTTTGTAGTACATGATTAGGAGAATGTTGACTGGGAGACAATTTGGGTTAGTGGTATAAATTTCTGTGGTTTGCCATCATATCCATATGTAGTTAACTTATTGCAAGCCATCCCAAGGTAGGTATAAGTTTCAGGAATATTCCTCCCACATATTGTGTAAACTTGCCTGTGGTTGGTACACAAAGGTATGAGCCTAGTGGTCACATCTAGCTATGATGTGGACCTGACACAGTAAGAATGTGGTAGGTGTGTTGGGTAGTAAGGGAGAAACAAGTTCTAAAATGTGCAGAACTAGAAATTAATAGGTCGAGATTTCCAGTCACTTGACGTGTAAAACTATAAACAAAGGAAGAAGATTTGATCTCACTGATAAACAGTCAAAATGGAAGTTCTCTCTTGCAAGAAATATACTGAATAACTTCTTAAGATGTTAGAATTTATAAATACAAATGATATTATAGATTTTCATAAATCTTATCACATTCTTGAAAACTGGCATGATTTTATCAGTAACGAAACAAGAAGCTTAAATAAAATTTTCTAAAATATCAGTTAAAATTTTTTCATCCATGCTAAAAGAAAAATCAACAAATTTTTGTTTTCTTAAGATTACAAAATTATTTTAAAAAAATGAAAATGTGAGCAAGAAATGTAAAAATACAGAACTGTGTCAGAGGTTAACTTAAAAAACACACTCTTTATTCAGATTTGGAAAACGTAATATTCATTAGCTTTTAAAATATATAATTGATTTTCTCATTCTAAATACATGTTATTTTTATACTTAATTTACATTTATAAATGTATATCATCTTTCTCAAAGAGGGCTCCCCAAACTATATAAACTTCAGGCAGTACAAATCAGGGTAAATAAATTTAAATTTTCCAGGCAAATGTGAAATTTTCCAAGTAGAGAAAACAGTCTGTATAAAGATTGATACCACATATTATTCTGGATCCCACTCACATCAGGCAGACTCAAGTAGGGATAAATCAAGGAGAATTCAATAAAGTGTGGGCGGAGTATAGTGGGTATCAGGGATAGTGCATCATATCTATTACCTATCTGTTACCAGCCCTGGGCCTAAAGGAGTGAAGGGAGACAGCAGTTAACTAGAACCCAGAAGAAATGAACCTATAGGAAAGACTTTCCCTGGAGAGGAGCTATGTACTTTGAGAAATGCAAAAGAGACTGGAATAAACAGATTTATATATGAATCTGTATTATATACTATACAGATCCTTACTTCATTTTCTCCCGCCACTCTCATGCCTTAGTCTCATACAGCCCTAACCCAAGTATCGCATAAGCAAGCCCATGAAAGTGGCCCAATTATGTTAAAAGATAGGAGGCAGAGTGCAAGGGAGAGATGTATATTAGTTAGTCTGAATGGGCAGACAAAAAATATCTAGCTATATGTATGATAACTGTATGCATATATGTGTGTATATGTATGTACATATATGTGCACATGTGTGTATTACACAAATATGTGTACATGTATACAATTGTTTGTGGTTTGTATAGTTACATTTAAAAACAAAATGCCACCTTACTGGTTTATAACCTGTTTAATTCACTTAATAACATATTATAAACTTTTTTCTGTGCCAGAAATCTTTTAATACAATATATTTTCATAGAATTATATGGTTCTATGGCACATGTATCAACATTCACTGAGGTTACTTCAAAATCTTCAATATTATATAAAAACCTATAACATCCTTGTAGATCATTTATTAATGGGCAACAATATTTCCTTAAAAAGAAGTACTGCAGGATCAATGGGGTACCCATTTCAAGTTCTCATCACCAGAATGCTCTCCAGGAAGACTGTACCTGTGTACATTGCCATAATCTGCATATTTGTGCTTACTTACATAACATCCTCATGAAGTTACACTATAAACTCTCTTGAAAGAGCTATGCGTCTACTTTCCTACCATTTCTCCCCCTGAATTTTTGTAATTGGAAATTCTTCTCTTGGCAGTGAACGATGACTTCCCAATTTTGAATTCTAATGGCTATTTATCATTCTTATCATTGACCTTACAGTGTTTGATATTACTGACCTTGAGCTCCTATTTGAAAAAATCTCTCTTTGCTTTGGTCCTTTGATACATTTCAATGCTGATTTGAATTCTCTTTTCTGTTCTTTCTCTGTCTTCCTTTTGGTACATCCTCTACCTGCTTTCTGTTAGATATGGGCATCCCCTCCGACTCAGAGTTCTGCCACTATTCTTGCACCATGGCAGGGTTCAGCAAGCCTTCCATTGCCTCTCATCTTTGTCTCTTCTTTTCCTCTTCCAATGTTCCCACTGTCATTTCAGTCCTTGTTATTCTCACATGGACCATCAGTAGCCTCCTAACTGGCCCCCTGCCTCTAGGTATAGCTCTATCTTTCTAAAATATATTTTTGCCTATGGTGCTCTCTTGAACTGCAGCATCCACTGTCTTCCGTTCCCATCATCTATCAAATGAAATACGAGCTGGTATTCGGCAGCCCTCTTCCTCTACTCCTAAATATACAGTCTACGTTCCAGTCTAGCTACACAGCTTTGCCTTGCTTTTCCTTCTACCTATATATTTTTTCCTTATCTCTGCTTTTCAAATTCCACCCTTTCTTTAAGACCTGACTCAAAGGCACCTCCTGTAGGAATCTTTCTCTAGTCACACCCACTAACAATGACCTATCTATTCAATATTATAAGCTCCGTGAGAGGCTTTAACCATTACTAGATTATAGAATGATTGAAAACAGATTCTGGTGTTTTCCTTTTTTGCCAGTCACACAGCATAGAGTTTTGTTGCTGGCAGGTGATTAGTAAATATTCATTAACTGAACAAGACAGCCCTAGAGTAATTCTACTGAAACTTTGGGTTTAAGAACGGTTAGAGCAAGCTCAGAAAGAGTCCACTGGTCATAGCTTATCTCTAGTTTCGGGTCTTACAGAATATTCTACTTAAAGATGCGATAACAATTTAAATTTAATGTAATAAGCTAAGCAATAATTGTTTTGTCGAATATGGCCTTATTGACTGCCCAAGAATTCTAAAAACTGCAAAAGAATTTGTGTCTCATTTAACAAGGTCTAACAATTTACTCACATTTCTACCACTGAACAATTCAAAGCTCATCTTTGATGGCACATGGCAACATTTGCCACACACACACCTAGGATAGCCGGTTAATGTCTCAGTCTTCATTGCCACATTTGGTCTTGCCCAGAGGGGACAAAGTTTATTCTTTCTCTTCACACAATCATGTTTCATAGGGGCAAGTTAAAAAAAAAAAAAAAAAAAAAAAAGGAAGCATTTAGAAGTCACAAGACCAGCAACAGGAAAGAGAGGAAAACCTGCTGCCTGTCATGAAAAACATAAAGCCACTTTGCCAAGTTAACAAAGAACGAAGAGGTGCAATGGTGCAATGGGGAAGGCAAATACATGATTTCTTTTCTGCTTAACTCTGTGCAAGCTTTTCCCTTAGCTCTGTGCATGTCTTTCCTTTCTTGTATGACTTCAGGCTAGTCATTTCACTTATTCATACATGGCTTGCAGAGAGTACCACCTCCCAGCCTCCTACTCCTACCTCCCAGGCTACAGGCATGCCAGTTGCTAATGCACTGTGATCTCCCCAGCCTGGCCCAGACTCCCAAACAATGAGATATCCTCTGTGCAATTTGTACAGCACCTTTCTCAAGCGTGGAGACATTGCACAACCCAGCAGTGAACAATGAGGCAGCAGGAGGCAGCACCAACAGGCAACATCTAACACATTCAGGAAAAACAAAATTAAGCAGCAAAGCACTTTAGAGCAACAGAGGCTTTTAAAGAGAGTTCTCTCAGGCAATGTAAGTATCTTCTTTCTCACCACTCTCACAAGGACATGCCATGGGGCCAAAAGAGCAATCCCTCCAGCCCCAGGAGAAAGAGCTGAGCTGCAACGAGGACCAAATCCATTTATTTTCCATGTCTCAATGAAACTACTGGATAGTTTGTAAATCACACATGCTCTGATCGCATTCCTTTTAAGAATACACAGCATATTTATTCACATAGGGGAAGCATTTGATCAGCCTGCCTGCAAAGAGATTCTTAGATGAATGTGGCTGTTTGGTTTCTTACTAAATTGGGAGCTGCAGAGAAAGTGTGACCAGAGATGGGGTGCTGAGAAGGTGCAGGCATTATCATGTGGAAATTTTGGCTTGTGTACCATAAGGACTATGCAGATGAGAAACAACATTCATGTTTGGTCAATTTTAATTTCTGAACACAGCTTACAATCTCCAGTTCAACTACATGTTGACCTCCAATTAAACCATACCATGTAAGGCCCTGATGGCACGAATACAGAGAAATCACATTCTCCACACTGCTGTCAGGAGCAGAATAGAATGGTAATTTTGCATTTGGTTTTGTTTGTCAGCCTGCATTTTAATGTATTTTGTAATATGACCACCTGATCCAGAACCAAACCCACATTGTTCTCCCTGATAAGACTGGGGAATAAATTCCTCCAAGGCATCTTTGCAAAGGGACTTATCTCTTTAAGTTTGCTGAGTGTCTGAGTGGGTGGAATAGGTTATGCTTTGCATTTCAAGAAACAGAATGAAATGCCACCAACAACACAGAATTTCAATACTGGCATTGCCAGAGCTCAGAGCGTGCTCTTTAAAGAAAATGTAAGATTTAACCCATACCTGAGATCTGTGTCTTTATGACCGTTAGTTGCATCTTCAAGTCATTATTTTAAAATGGCCATCAACGCAATGCATATTTACTTAGTAGCTTTGTTGTATTTTAGTTGGTAAATGACTGGGGTTAGGTGGTGTTAGCTTCGTACATGAGAACAAAAAAGGACTCTTAAAACTTTTTCAGTTTCTTATCTACTGCGACAGCATAATAACTATGTAGTCTAAGGATGAAGAGTACAGGCTATGTAGAAAGGCTTGGTTCAAATCCAGGCTCCGTCTCTCAGGCAGACTACTTCATCCCTCCATGTCTCAATTTTCACATGTTTGAAATGGTGTGACAACAACCTCATAGGATGGGTGTGAGAATTAAATAAGTCATCTTAAGTGCTTAGCACTGTGCTTTAGAGAAAAGGTGCACATAAATGTCCATTCTTATTATGATTGAGGTTCAGATTAACATGATTGAATGCCTGAGAACTACCAGCAACATTCCAGCTCCTGTTTTTGAAAACCTTACCTCTAGGAAAGTAGCACATTATCTTTTCATCTTATCACTAAAGAAGATTTTATGTTGGAGCTCTTCAGCCCACTTTTTAGTTTATTTAAGGACTTATCTTCCTTTATTGTCTCCCCTTCTGTGCTCAGCTCCTTTTAACCAGAGGTTACTGCCTCCTCTGTAGGATCTATGACTTTGTTACTCTTTTAGCCCCTAACACTTGTAATTGTGTGACTATTTTTTTTTTTTTTTTTACACTAATGTCCTTCTTTTCCTTACCTAGAGTGAAGACTCTTTGAGAACAGGCAGCAGATCGGCATAAACCACTCCTCACCTAATGAATTTTTCCTTAGGATATAAAGGAATAGGAACCAGCTCTTAGAAAAATAAATCTGTTGCTTCAAGTACTTTCCTAAGCTTAAAGAGAAATTGAAAACCTTGCATATCTTCAACACACTCAGGCCTGTTTCAGTATTTGTCAAGGCCTCAGCCATCCTGAAGAGATTGTCAAGACAAAAGACTACAGAGGTGAGAGGAGTGGCAGATTAGAAAGACATATTTCAGAACTTCACAATTGCATTTTAAACCTCTTCACAAAAGTCTCTCCCTGCACATAGCAGGATAGGCTAAAAATATTAGGAATTCCAGGCAAAGATGCTATGAGCTGATACATAAAATTATATCTGTCTGTCTGTCTATCCGTCCATCCATTCATCCATTCATCCTACCTACCTACCTACTTACTTACCTATGTCTGTCAAATAGTCAATGCCTCCTTGTGGTGTTCATGCAAGAATACAGCAAATTTGAAGTCATTTTTTTTACACTATTCTGATCATAATGAGAAAGCCAGTTGGCCATAAACATAACTAGGGCTCTGATGAATACAGCCTAAGTTGTTGCTCTCAGCGTTTGACACATAGCCTTCTGCACCTACACAAGAACAACTCTGCCGAATCTCGCTTTCATTATTGTGCTGTTTGCACAACCATTGGGAAACAACCGCAGCTTCGTGGGTATGGACCGAATGCCAGGGGTGAGGAGTGCATTTCCAGTGTGTTTGCCACTGTTTTCTTTAATGATTTTTCAAATGAATATGGTCTCTGTCCTTCTGTTCTTTAGAATGTATATGTTGGGCTTCAATGATTTCAAAGCTAATGGTAAAATATGCACTATTCAGCACCGCTCTGTTGAGATTTGAATCATTATTTGTCCTCTTTCTCTGGACAGACTGTAGGGTTAAATGGCTGGGGTTTTTGAAACAAAAGATTTATACTCCATTTTCTTTGTACTATCCATCCACGCCTCCTGTAATAGGAGCCGGTTGAAAGCTCTGTGTCTGGGTTGTCATTTCTCTTGCACAGTATATATTAGAGTCCAAATGACCTCTACACCATCAAGGTTCTACAAACCTTAAATTTAAGCTACCTTCTCCACTAAAGTACCTAAAACAATAACTTTTTTATGTTGCAACAAACATTACATTTAATGAGTACAGTGCACATGTAATGATACAGTGAATCAGTGTGAAGCCTCAAATAATGATTTCTGTTGGCACTATAAAAGGAATGTAATTTTTCTTGTTGAAATACCATTTTTCAGTTACTGCATGAGTGATGTGGTAATTATCCCCTACACCTGGGATTTAAATCCAATCCTACAAGCCCATTTTCTGTTTGCAAGCTGTCAGGCTGATGCATAGGCTTTGTTCTTATCTGGCAGTAGGCAAGGAATCGGTAATTCAGAAACAACAAAGCCACTGATGGGTCATCATGTAATCTGCACTGAAAATTGCAATCTGTAATGAGATTGGAAACGCAGATGAGGTGACTAAAATTGATTACCTACTATATCTGAAAATTTCAATTTTATTGCACAACTATGATCAAACTAGTCCATAAGTTTGAGGATTAGTTGAGAAAGAATAAAGATTACTTTTAAATTAGGTGAATGCAGATAAGTTATTTAAATGTAAATTATTTGCTTTATAGCAATATGGTTGGTCTGCAGGGTGATTCATATGGCTACATATTTTAAGCTCCCCGATGGCATCATTTCTGCCTGGGAGTTCCAATTAGAGATGACATATACACTTTCAGCTCTTAAAAGCAGTACAGCAAAGCAGACCATGAATGAAACTCATACCAATCCCCAAGCCATAAAAATTCACCTTCCATATGCTTATTATGGGAAAAATAACATCTAGAAGTCTTGGGAGCTTTAAAAAACAAGTCTTGGAGTATTTGAAAACATCTTCCACTCCCCCTCGCCCCCAGTGCACACAAACTGTTTTCCAAAAGGTCAGACTTTGTGGATTTAGCTCAGGAGTCAAGATGACAGGTTCAATCCCTTGCTTCCAATAAGAGCCGTGGACTTTATATAATCTTAGAACCACAAGAGATATTGGTGATATTCTGGGCCAACTTTCCAGCTACTATAAAGATCTCTTCATTTCTTGTCAGTAACATAATAATTTCTATCTCTGGAAATCTGGCAGATCTCAATGTTCTTGAAACAAATGGTATATCTAATAAGGAATCTTTATTATGACACATTTTCCAAAATGCATTACAATATGCTCACATAATGCCACCAGAATATTTCACCTCTTTGTCTAGCTCCTAGAAAGAATCCATTAAGGGGAAAGGAAGAGACTTAAGATATTAATTTCTAGTTGAGAGAACATCCTCCAGGAAAAATACATGCCATCAAAGCTCAACTTTGTCTTTTTGGGGTGTCAAGGAAAACAAAACGTTTCCATCCTGTGGGCTGTAGCTGCTTTTGCAGCTGCAAAAGTTTCTTCCACTCTTGAAAGTCATTACCAATAGATTATGAAACAAGGGTTCCCCTCTGATTATTGCATTCATGATCTTACATAAGACAGCTGAGGAGCTGGAAGGTCACATTAGTGAAGTGCTTGGTCACATGAGCTAAGTTACTCTTCAGCATGGATTTTATATTCTGAATCTTTTCAGAGCTTCACTAGTCTCCTGCCCAGTGTATACTGTTCTTGGGCCTATTTTCATAACCTGGTCCTCTTCAGGAGGAAAATTCCAAGGAAAAATATGTTTTTATTATTTGTTTTGTTTTGCTTTGTTTTTGCTTTGGTCTTACATCCCGACTTTTCTGCTCAGTTCCTCTGAAACCCAGGGAGAGCCCAGTGGCAGCTAACACAAGAAATATATGTTGACATTGATCTACAAATCCCAAAGTAATGACCGAAGCTCTAGTGACTCAAATTAACATTTGCTGGGCTTTACGTTTGGTTGTTATTTTTTTTTTAACCACCACGTACACTCTTCTCTCCTAAAAGAGAAAGGAAAGAATTGAAGGAGTTGCTTATTTTATAAACTATGGAAAGGTTTACATTTCATGCACCATCTTCACAGAACTGCTTTTGTTATTCTTGCTCTTTTTTCAAAATGTAAACTCCTTCTGCAATGAACTTTTTTATAGTCATTCTTCTCTTCTGAAAATCTCCATATTGTTTTACATGTAGAAAAGGAATATGCTCTTCATTTCAAGCATCCATATCTCACTTTGAAGCACGTAAACAAAAAAAGATGTCAGCTGTCCCTGCACTCATGCAAATTTGTCTCTCAACCCTCTTTTACATTGAAACTATTTTCTTAGTGAACCTTAGTGGAAGACACTGTAGTCAGTCTCTAACCTGGAGGGTTGCAATAGCTCTCTGTTTCCCATCATGCATCTCGAAAATGTATTTTCCATAAAACTGTCAGTTATCCTTTTAAAACACAAACTTGATGCCATTCTTTGTGTTTAAATCCCTCCAATGGCTTCATATCACACTGAAAATAAATTCCAGACATCTTACACTGGCCTACAATATTTTGGACTCTGCCAATCTCATCTCATATAATTCTCAGCCTTGCTCACTGTGCTATTGCCAGGCTTGGCATCTTTGAACTTTACCAGCATTTTCTTGCAGTAGGACCTTTGCTGTAGCTTATCTGCTTTTTGTTCCTGGTTCCTTCTAGTCAGTCAGATCACAGCCAAGTTATCCCTTCCTCAGAGAGGCCTTCCTTTTCCCCACCTCCCCTCCAATCCAATCCAAAATATCCACTAGTCACTTTATATTCAAACATTCTCTTCAAATTCCTGAATAGTATCTAACATTTCTGGTACTAATTTTTTCTCTTCCAACTCAGTTTTAAGTTGTATGGCAGCTGGGACCTAGTTTGTCTTACCTCTAAGACCCAAGCTTTGAAATTGCCTAACACATGGTGCACACTTAATAAAAATCTTAGAATAAATATCAGTCCTTATCTCCTACTCATTTTACCCAATTACTTTTTCTCACAGTTTTTAAATAATTGTTTTCCCATATGCAGAACGAATGCTGTTGACATCTCCCTCCCTGAAATTCTCTTGGCCTTTGAATTCTATGTTACACATATTGGGTTTTCTTTCTACATTATCATGTCCTTCTCCAGTGCTGTAATTAAAAGGCTGAGTGTCTTCAAGATACTTAACTGGCCTTTTTTTCTTCCTTTCTTGGATATTTCCAATACTTTAATGGCTCCAGTGATTATGTCAAAGAAAAATTGCACTGGACAAGTTAAACAGGCTTTATGTAAGACTATTATAATAGGAGAGAGATATTGAACTCAAATCTACTAAAACAAAAGGCAGGAGAGTTTTAAGCCCTGGAATGAGCTAGTGGAAAATTACTGGAAGAAGTGAAGAGGGAGAATGGTCAATGTGATTAGACCATCATTGTTTGTTAATTGGCATTTATTAAAGTTAGGCTCCTATTCTCCCACAGAGGTTGAGAGATAAGGTCTCTGTCTTTCTGAATGGTTACATTTCAAAGGGATCGCTCCCAAATCATTGAAAAGGCCATTTCTCAGTTATAAAACTGGCAAGAGGTTGGGAGAAGAGTTGCATCTAAAAGAGGCAGAAGGGGAATTTACAATTGCATTTTCTAAAGTAAATGCTCTAAAAAAAAAATAAAAGGGTGGGGGTGGGGTTCGGGAGAAGGTAGAGGTCAGCGTATTTAGACCAGAATAAACCTGCCTAAGGTTTAGTCAAGCTGAAGGGAACATTAAATCATTCTGAATGCAGTTACCAGGTTATCTTCCAAATTAGTATTTTCAAACCTAATGTCTTTGACAAGCTGAGATCCTGAATTTTCAGTTGTCTGTTGAATACCTTCAGCTGGGTATTCCATTTTTACATACAACCTATCCTGTTTTAAAACAAATATTACCCTTTCTTTTTTAAAACGATTCTTATATATTCACCATGTCCTTTCATTTTTATTGTTACTGATTTATTACCTGCATGCTATTTTAACCACTTTCTCCACCTTCATTTTTTTCCTGTTGAAAACAGATCTTTGGTAATTTTTCCAAAATACTACTTTGAGCATATCCCTGCCCTACAAGACCTTCAACAATTCTTCATTGTCTGTCTGATCATAATAGTTTCTCACCATTCTAGAACTGAAAATAATTTCTTAATGTGCAAGTTAACAAGACTTCATAATTTTGTAGAAGACCCCACTGGTTTTGACCACTTAAGGAGACTGCAGATCTCTTAACATTGACATAACCAAGAAAAATAGTAATAGGAGAAGAATGTGGCCCAGACCTATTTGAATAGTGACTTTACAATGGCTTACTAAGCAATATTAACAAAATGAAAGACAATTTAAGAGAGAAATGGAGTACCTCTATTCACGGATTTTTAAAGGTCTCTATTAGATCAGGACTTAGTACTTAATCCTTGTTTTCCCAGTTCATTTTGGGCTTACTTATCTTCTTATGTTTCCTCAATCCTTAAATCAAAAACAACTCCTACCGGTTTCTTTCACTTTTATATTTTTGGCAACACTGGGAGGCTGTCTGGCAAAATGACTCCTAGAAACTTAAGGAAGAGAGTAGTAAAGCCAGTTACTTCTTATGCTCCAGTCGAGGGAAAATTCTAGGATTCCTAATGTTCCTTGTTGCATCAATTGGCATCACGTGTAGTCAAGGGAGAAAACAGGTAATTCAGAGGGAAATATATTCTCGTTCCTTTGCTGAGCTACCTTCTCTGAGATTTTTATATTATAACCAGGGCATTCTCTTTGTTTCAAATACTATTTTAGGGTAAAAAACAAGTTGAACATGCCATTCCAGGCACTCAGGATACAGAAGCCAGCTTCTCTATGTGTTTACACATCTGGGCTAAACATTTAAACCGGGCCTTACAGATTATCCTAGTACTGGGCATAGGGAAAGGAATTCACAGAAGTTAAATTGGTCAGTGTAGAACTAGTTAGCTCCGTTTAACGAAGCAAAGTTCATTAGACTCTGAAAGACTCCCAGTTCTTTTTCTATAGAGAAGTTATCTATTCTTAAGTAGTGATATTTTATTTAGCTTTTCTATATATGTAGTCAACTGTCATCTCTAAACCATCCCATATACATTAAGCTATGATGTATTATGTTTAAATATAATATTAAGCTTGTTTATAATGTCAAGCATACTTAAATGTAAAGTTGCTACACTTTTGCTCAGTTTCATTTTATGTAAAATTTCCTTCTTACATTTTTCTACCTATTCTAAATCTAGTCTTTATTAAACTACCTCAATTATTGGCAAGAGGTAAATTATACTGGAGAACAAGTCTAGTGATTGTAACATGTATTTCCAGGATTTTAGCATTTCAAATAGGATGTGCATTTTTAAATACTAAAATATATAGTAATACATCACCAAAAATATGAGAATTTTTTTGTTTAGAATTTTATTAGTTTGGGTGATGCTAGTTACTCCAACAATTAAAGTCTGTGCCTTAGTGACCTAACCCGATAGAATTTTATTTTTTAGTCAAGTAAAACTCATTTGACAATAGGGGTGTTCTTGTCAGGTCTCCTTTTCAGGGGATATTCAGCCTGCTGATTAGAAGAGAATGGAGAAATTACACTCACTTCTTAAAATTTCTCACCTGGAATTGGCACAAAGCAGTGAGAACTAGTCACACGGTCCCATCTAGTTTAAGGGAATCTAGGGGCTACTTCCAAGCAACAATTCTAAACCATGAAATGGGATCACAAATCTTTGGTACTCAGCTTTCTATTTCTGCCACAAAAGCTCTTAGTTAGGTGTTTAAATAAAATGTGAAAACTCAGTGATATCTTAAAGTCAAAATCAATTACTCATTAGAAATATGGTAAAACATAGTCCTTTACATAGATCATAAAGCTTAAATATGTTCCTGTATATTTGTATTATAAGTAACTTCTATTGGAAGAATAATTCCTTCTTGAATTTGAAGACTTTCAAAACAAGTATGGAAATCGATACAGGTGATTCTGCAATAGAATTTCCATCTACTTAAGCTAAATCTAAAGAAAATGAAGAAAACTGGATTTTTTTTTAACAAAATGTATATTTCACTGAGTTTAAAGGGTTTTTCAAAAATATCTCATGCAAGTTACAAAATGAGAGACAGGATTATTTAAAAGTGGATTCAAGAGAAAATACTTAGAGCTAGAGCAGGGGTTGGAGAACTATGACCAGCAGGACAAATCTGACCCACTGGCCGTTAGCCATATTGTAAGTAAGGTTGTGTTAGAACAAATCCATGCCCAGTTACTTACACATTGCCTATGACTGCCTTTACATGTTGCCTTTTGCATTGCAATTAGTATTACAATTATAGCAGAACTAAGTAGTGCACCCTGCAAAGCTGAAAACATACTACCTGGCCTTTTACAGAAAAATTTTGCTAAACCCTGAACTACAGTAATAACTGTCTTCTCATTGTTCTATCAACTCTTGTAAAAATTGAAGAATCTCAGTGTAAAGTAAGAGGTTTACCCACAGCTAGAACAATCTGCACAAAAATATTCTCATAACTGAATGACATTTGAAACCCATTTCCATTTTAATCTCACACTTTAAAAAAGATTAATATTCTTTATTTTCTACCTGAATGACTCGTTAAATTTCCTTTATCTTATATAGTATTTAGCATGCTATCTTAGGAGTGTGTTAATTATTTTATCTCTAAATAACTTATACTAGAAAGGCAACCTATTTTAATATATAGTACAAACATCTTCACTTTAAAATTTGTAATGCATTTATTCATTTTGTAATTATATTAAGTATTTGGTTCAATAAAATATTTATAAATTCTAGTCAGACTATTATTCCCACTAAGCTTTGGCACTTCAACTACTTGAAAATGTCCACTATTTCATCAGAATGGATGTTTGAGTTAAAGGAGGAATTAATCCAGTTACTTTGAAGTTTCCTATCTATACATATACTGAGTTTCTGACAAACATGCACACCTCCTTTCAGAACCTTCTGAAAATGATTAATACTTGAAAAAGTGGGCACTGAATGAAGAGTCACTGAAGTCTGAGACAAGACAGCAGAATAGAGATGTCACTGTCTGCCTTTGTAAGAGGTACATAGGAGCGCTGATGAGTGGTGGATGTTACTCAAAGTGACTGCTGGGAGAAGTGGAAGTTTCTATTTGGATTTTAACTAAACAAATTGGAGAAGTGCTTCAACCCTCTCTCTGAGCTTTGGGTTTTTTCAACTACAGAAGAAGGAGCAGACTAGTAGTTTATTATATATGATAAATCTAATAAATTTTTATATGTATTTTTCAAGGCATGCTTTCTTTAGATGTATAGATACAGGTAGATAGCTAGAGTGGTATAGAAAGAGTGATAGATTAGAGGTGGATACAAAGAGAGATTAGAGATAGAAATAAGGATAGGTAGATGGATAGGTAGGTAGACATGGGGAGATTGTGTGTGTATATATACACACATGCATATATATACACATATACATACATACACATATACACATACACATATATATATGCATATGTGCATATACATATATAAAGAGAGAGAGAGAATGGGGGAACAGAAGAGGGGAGAGAGAGTTAGATGACAGATAGATGATAGATCAGCCAGACAGAGACAGGGAGATGTGTGTATGTGTGTGAGTGTGTGTGTAGAGGGAGACAGGGAGAGAAAGAGATTAGAGATAGAAATAAGGATGGATAGGTAGATGGATAAGTGAGTAGACATAGGGAGATGTGTGTGTTTGTATAGACATAGAGAGTTGGGGAGGAGAGAGAGAAGAGAAGAAAGAGGTTGAGAGAGACAGAGGCCTTTGTAACACATCTGAGAAAGGTCACTCAGTACTCAATTACTCAAAATTGACTGCAGGGAGGAGTGGAAAGAGAACTGTCAAACAAAAAGGGCTTTTACCAATAAAGTTCTGATTCCGATTTTATAGACACATATAGATATAGATTTAAATACAAATAAAGATAGACATGGACAGGTGAAAGAGCAAGAGCGAGAGAGTCATGGAACTCCCCCAAGATTTGTTTCTACACAATCTTATAAAGTTTAAAATACAAACATAAATCCAACAATTGAAGTGGAGGATGGAGGGCCAGATACCCATTCTCAGGTCTGCCCAATTTTTCTACTGTCTTCGTGACTGGCTCATGTTACGACTTCCTAATGGAAAGCAGCATTTGAAAAATGCTTTTAAAAATAGCATTTAAACTTCCTTTTATCTTTTACATTATTTAAAATCCCTCTTTTGCTAGTGAAGCATTTCCTTTTTTTTTTTTTTTTTTTTTTTTTAACTCATTTTCATATCCCTACTACTAGTTCCTGAGCACTCCTAGTACTCATTTAATTTCCTACACCTACCTCTGGTTCCTGAAGTACTTCTTTTAATGTATCTATGCGCTATATTTTGAAACATCATCTATGGTTATACTGACCCCTTGAGCTTTTATTTAATTTTAAATTTATTTGATCTGTTTTTATCAGTTGAGTTTAAAGTTCTCTTTCTTCTTCCTTGCTCCCATCCCAACACTTTGCAGGGTACCTTACAGAGATTGGAAGGATATTATGGCTTGATCCACCACTGTGTCCTAGATCTCCAACCTGGTGTTAGGTCTGTTTATGAGTACAGAAAGTAGTTTATTTCCAAACGCTTAAGTAGTGCTGTAAAATATAAACTCCTAGTAACCCTGCAGGGTTTCACTTTCCATACCACATTTTACTTTAGTCATAGCAATGGAGTTGGATAATCCAATTGTTTAATGCCATGACACCCTGTACCACTTACCTCTTGCTCTGTTCTTTCTTGGTGGGAGAGGGGTAGTTGTCAGACTTACGAGAACCCTCAGCAGTATCTACTGTAGTCAGGTAACTCAGACTCTTGTGCGTGGAGACTGTGAAGAGCTCTGATAATTATCACTTACCTCTGAAAAGTAAATGACCCAAAATAGAGAATTCTAATTTTTGAAATACAAATTTTGCATTTCAGTGGAAATGTACTCCTAGTTGATAGTTCAACTAGGATTCCCTGTAGCTCAAAATGTTTCCTATTTGGGTATTTGAAATAGATTAAAGAGGATCACTAATATAATAGCTATTCAATATTTGGAAACAGAAACTGAAAAAGTGAGTGTGTATGTATGTGAGTATTTCAAATGATAAATCATGTTCATGCCAGGGAAGATGAGTTAACGTCAGTCTCAAGGTGAATCAGCTAAGTTACACAGATACTAGAACACTGTGAAAGGTTTACTAACCAGTCCTGAGTCTTATTTGACATTACTGTCAGGCAAAAAAAGAAGCGTACATTTTAGTATTTGAAATTCCTACGGTGACTAAATTGTTGATCTGTAGTCATTTTTCAAAAGTCATAAAATCACTGGAAGTGTTAAAAAAACGTTCAGTTTTCATAGTCTGGAAATATTTATAGGATTCTAGAAGCTAAAATAAACTGTTATCTTCATTTGAAGTTGTTCCCAATGCCTATTCAGTAGTGCAAGTGCTCTGCATTTTTATTTCAGTGGTGAAGATAGATGATCCATCCACACCTAGTTGTCCCCTAGTATAATGGCCTTTATTTATGAGTGTTCGTGGAGAGAGCTATAGTCATTGGCTAGAGAATAGGGTAAAACTACCAGGCCCTTATGATGATAAAATGAACCTTGGCTACATAAAAAGATTAAAATCTTACAGTAAGGAACTTATATTTCTGGCTGTGATGGATTAGTTTGCAAAGACCAGTCTTTCCTCATCTAAGAATTATACAGGCTGGATAGAACAAAGAGGAATCTATTTGAATACACAGGAAACAAAATGGAAAGTCAGCAAGGACTAGAGAGTCCACAATCTCAGAGAAATCCTTAAAAGAAGAGAGTAACAGAGAAGGGAGCCTAATGTTCAGTTCTGTTTTTTCCCTTCCAACAGTTTACTCATTTGTAAATGGTGGCTGAACAACTATAAAGTTTCTAGACCCTTGTTCAGTCTCCTAGGGCTTGCGAGATAAAACTTGGAGCTGGGCACTGTCAAAGCAGGATGCTTGGGCTTTTGCTGGGATTCCTAGAGGGTACCTGTTATGAGAGTGAGAGTAGGAGAACCACGGAGCATCTTGTGAGTCAGAGCAAATCAGAAAATGTATCAGCTTTTATAGCATTGACATCTAGCTCTCATCAGCTCAATCAGAGATTGGGTTAATCTGTTTTATCCCTGGTTTAAAGACTTGTCGAAACCAAAAACAAAGCAAAAAGATAAATCTTTGATAGAGAACAAAATTCTTCAGACTCTTGAAATATCTCTATAAATTTTCACACACAGTAATTATCATTTAGTCAAAAGTTACATACATACCAAGAGACACTGCCAAATGACAAAAAAAAAAAAAAAAAAAAGAATACAAGCAACAGTAAAAAGAGATCTACAGGACATCCATATTTTGCAGTTACTAAATACAGACTTTTAAATAAACATGATAAACATGTCTAAGAATATAGATGAAAAGATGGGGAATCTATTAAAAAGAGTCAAATGAAAATTATGTAATTGAAAATTACAATAACTGTAATTAAAAATGCAACATATGGATGTAATGCAAGATTCAACAAATCTATCTTTGCCTTTTTCTGTCTTTTACCACTGAAATACAGATTACAGAACAGGAACTCTGTCTATTTTTCCTTGCTATTTCTGCAACATTGAAAATAGTACATGATAAAAATAGATACTTAACGAGTATTTATTAAATGAATGAATTAATGATAACTTGCCAAGAGACAAATAAAGTGGTGTATCCTTTTAAGGTGAGAGTTACAAGCAAGGAGATGAAAAAGACAAGACAGGGCAGAAACATTTGTTAGCACAAAGGCAGCAGAAAATGAAGATAGGAAAGAGCTGCAGAATCACAGACAAGTCTCCACTCAATGTGTTCTCTTATTTGCCATCTTCTACTTCTCTCAGCTGCTTCCACTAGAATGAGAGAAGTAGAAGTTGAATACAAGAAGAAATGTTGAAAGCCACCTGTGGTTACGCACCTGCTACACAATTATGGGCTGCCCAGCAGAAAGATGGAGTTACTGAGTTGGTTCACACCTCAATAGGAGACTGATAGAACCAGTAAGTGCTATGATAGAACTTTCCTCATTCTTCTCTGAACCTTTCCTCTTGGGGAAGTGTTTCAGGAGAATCCTAAGTCTTAGACTCCTCCACAGCTTTGCCATGGTGCACAGGAGGAGGTTTCACATTAACCATTTTCCTTCCCAAGGACAGGAAACTAAATGCTTCCCTTAAATACTGTGTGTGAAAATTTGTAGATATTTTGAGAGTTTGAGGATTTTGTTTTCTGTCTCTACTTAGGCAGCAGGCCATGTAGTTTTGAAATATTTGTGCTTTTAGATTAAGTGATATTTAAAAGGAGCCATAATAACTGGAGAAAAAAAGCAGAAAAAAAAAAAATAAATAAAGGTGAGAACTTCAGGGGGGAATTAAGTAGCCCAGGCAGTTTATAGGCGACAGTTATAACTTCAGAATTTTCTATTGCCATCCTTTAAATATCTTCAAATTAACAGAAAGAGGGAAGGAAAAAATTTTGCTTGAGGTAAAATGTGGTTAGACCATAAGGAAACACTGAAAGCTAAAAAATAAAAGGCTAAAGTTAAATATCTACAAAAAACTTAGTCTATGCAACACAGATTTTTTTCTTTGAGAAATTTTTTCACTGAAGTGCAGAGATTATTCTTAGACTTACTAATTTAGTCTGCTGTTTGATTTTCTTGCTTTGATCATCAAATCAGTGTTAGTGTTGTCTCTGTGAGGCCAGTGCAAAGCCATCTATTCTAGACATTAGGTAAAACAAGAGAATACAAAAGGCCATAGATGAATAAGAAATCCAGGTCCCATGGAAGGAGAGAAGTTTGAAGCTCTGGCCAAGAAGCCATTCCTAGAGGATTCAAGAGTTCCAGGAATACTACAGATACCAGAATTCCAGGAATGAAATACATGAGGCAGGTTCCCTAGGGCATCTTTGGGTGAAGGCTAAGTAGGGCAAAAACTAGCCAAGGGCAGGAGCTTAGGTTACTCAGGGGAGTCTAGAATATTCTCCTTAATTTACCAACACTGATACTCTTTATGAAGGCCTAAGAATGACCTCTGCAAACTCCACTCAAAGAGGCAACCAACTCTTCCAACCTTTATTTTATGTTCCGAAAGTACTATTGGGAAGTTGGATCCTTTCTCACTTCATCCAATTCCTGAAAGCTATATAGAGTAATTAAGAGAATACTTGTAGGTCTCTGAAAATATTAACGCTTTCCAGAGTTTGAGTAATTATTTTTGCATAACTTATCTGTGTAAAATTATGTAGTTCCAGAATGAGTAGTGTTATCTTAATTACAGAAAACAGGGCTCTCTTCATTGAGATCTGACAGGTAAACAGGTGGAGGTTAGGGTTAGTGGCTTGACAGATTATAGACAACTGTCAAAACTAGGCAAAGAACATACACATACAACACACACATACAAATACATACACATACCGTGAAATAGATCTGATTCTACCAGATTCCATTAGACATTTATTTCATTTTTTATAAACAGTGCCTTGCAGTCCAATAACACAATAGGAAACTAGGGAAAGGGGCTGTTTTTTGTCATTCAGTGTGTCACGGTATAATTTTACCTATCAGTATTTCAGCTGAAGGTGGCATTTAGCAGTTCATTAGTGATTAACAGGGCCCTCCATTGCTCAAAAGAATCTTAGATATTTAAGGAAAGCATTTAGTCTAGAGTGACGGTTTTTTTTTATCCTAACCATGTCTCTAAAACAAACAAACTAAAAAGTTATGGTGAATTCTATTAAGAAATATATATTTCATGTCAATTTGCTACCAAGCTGTAAGCAGGAATGACAATAAGACATAGGTCTGTCTCCCTCAGCAGGCTTCATTTCCCTATCAAAAGAGAGCAATGCGTGCAAGGTCTGAGTAGAAGACTTAACGTTTCTCAGCACTGCACTGTCACTCTCTTTTTATGTTTTGTTCATAATGGTAACTGTCTGGTTTGATGCGTTGGTTCTGATGCTTTCACCTGCTTGTTGTCATTCAGGTGCTAAACGAGGAGTATGAATATGTATAATTCTTTCAAGAGTGCATTAGAATGACCCATCTTGGCATATTTTATGACATATCCCACCAGACCCTGATTATTTTGTGAAGTTGGCATTCAAGTTATACTGGTTGGCTTTTGATAGCTTTTGCCAACGTCTTCTGAGCATGTATGATTAATCAGTACAATAAAATGGGACACTCTAAAATGCAGGATTGATGCATGGGTAAGGATTTTAAAACTTTCATTCCTTTATCAGTCATTCAAGACAGTTTTAGTAGCCTATTACCGGAAAGTATTTTAGGACATCTTCCACCATTTGATCACTGTGCTGGTATTGTGTAGCCCCTCACACAATGGGGAGAAATGGATCTTTTGATTTTAATAAAGATTCTCCCTTCTAGATGTGGAGCTAGTGTTTTCTTCTTTGGAATATTGTCAAGTGACTTTTGGTAGGTAATAGAAACCAATAGTAGCTGGGAAATCTTAGGCCTCCTTGAAAAGGCCTTTTGAGAATCAAGTCTGGATTGGAATTGGAGAAGATTCTTTTGCATACCTCTTCATTGGGCCACTGGGAAAAACACATGGAAAATTTGCAAGTCTGACTGTTTTTATTCATTCACTCATTTAACAAATTCTTATTGAGCCCTATGTGCCAGGGACGGTGATAAAAATGATGACACAAAGTTAGTAGGAAAAGCCTCTCCTTAAGATATTCATAGTGTAACTGCCTAATGGGTTCTTCTAGCCCACTGCGCAGACAAAACCAGTTCACTGAGACCATGGCATTGCAGTAAAAAGACTTTAACTGACACAAGGCTGCCTATGCCATGTGGGAGACAGTTATTACTCAAATCAATCTCCATGAAAATTTGGAGGCTAGGGTGTTTCAAGGAAAGTTTGTCAGGCCAGGAAGTCTGCTTCTGGATGGGGTCGCAGAACCCGTTGGTGGGTCTGGGTGGAGCCATTGGTTGTCCACCCATCCGTGGGTCAGAAGTGTGGAAACCTGAAAAGACATCTCAAAGGCCAATCTTACATTCTACAATAGTAACGTTATCTACGGGAGTAATTGGAGAAGTTGCATATCTTGGGACCTCCAAAATAGTGTCTGGGAGTCTTTTATGTCTGCACATTAGCAGAATTCAAGTTCCTCTCATCCTCCTAAACTGATGGTCTTTTATTAACTAGACAAATATAGTTTAGTTATGGGAAGAGCAACTATCATTTAAACTATAAACTAAATGTCTCCTAAAGTTAGCTTGACCCTGGCACAGGAATTATTAAGGGCAGTTTGGAGATTAAAGGCAAGATGGGGGTTGGCTAGATCAGATCCCTTTCACTGTCATAATTTTCTCACTGTTATAATTCTTGCAAAGGCAGTTTCAATAGCTTTGTTGTGGAGAAAATAGATGAATGTATGGAAAATGCATGCAGTCTTAAAGCATTCAGATTAAACACAATCTCTCTTAAGGGTGGAAGAAAAGTGTTCCTGGAAATCTAATTATTCAAGTCTTAAAACTCTACTTTTGGTAAATGCCTTAGAAAAGATCATGGCTTGGTATTGATGATCCCAAGCCACAAAATGGCAAATGCAGACCAGCTTATGTAGAAAGAAACAAAATGCATATATTACAGAGATGAGGATTCAGATTGGACAATTATTTTCTTAGTCTCATTGATTGAAGATTATTGTCTTTTTTATTTTTTACTGTGAAGAATTTGGAGTTTTAAGGATATACTATCAAATTTGATTTTCTATAAATATATCTGTTGAAGTCTATACATTTTTCTTTAAGATGGATTGTTCAGCCATTTTTAGAACATTATTTTTGTCACATTTACACAATGTCAAGTCAGAGTATCATTTAACAATATTATTGTGCGTACGAACTTGGACTGACTGAAGAATTCTGACCAATAGGATCAAGATTCTGGTTTTCAGAGGGCACCTTTTACAGAATTTCATCTCACCTGGGAAGACTGAGTATTGCCATGGCAGGGACATAACCACTCTGGGATTTCTTTTCTAATAAGGCCTTCCAGAGAGGGAAGAAGAGAAAGAGGATCCACAGGAGCACAAGCGAAGACATATGTGGATTCATAAGTTGCTGTGGGTTTCAGGACAATTTAATCATATTTTACCATTTCTCAGAAGAAGTAGCAATACCGGTTCACCAAAACACTTATATGTCTCTATGAAGGTATCTTTGTGTTCATCTTCATTCTCACTATTGTCAATATGAAGGGGTGATTGAGTTGGAGGAATTTCTAGCTCCAGATAATTTCCATCTATATTCCCAAAATCATATATGTATATTATATACATTTCCCAACCAGAGCCAAGAATGAGGAATAGGTAGAATAAATAAAGCATGGGAGATGTAAAACATGTCCACTGTGTGTTTGCCTCCTCAAGCCCGAATGCATTTCATAGGATGAAATGGACATATAGGGCAGCCCATAAAGGGAAAACAAGTCGTCAATAGACAACCTTTGTGAACAATGTAGAACCTAAAGGAAAACTTCCACTTCATCCTCTGAAGGTTTACTGAAAATCACAACTGACAAAAGAATAATAGGAGAAACGTCATACGTATTTGTCAATGTGCACAGGAGGGTGCTAGGGAGAAATTGCAGAGTAATCACCCCTCAGTCAATGGGATACAGATGCTCATATATGAAACCACCTTTGCAAAATTATGACAGAGATCTCTGACATGAGTGACTCCATCTTGCTTCTAGCCTCACAGGGTGGCTGTCTTTTATTCCTGGGTGTAAGCCAACTTTGGGAGAAATTTAGTTTACAGTTTAAATAATAGCCCTTCCCCAAAACTAAACTGTTCTTATAAAACTAATGAAAAGACCACCAGGATAGGAGGATGAGAGGGTCTTGAATTCTAAATAATTACCAGCCATTATTCTGTAGTTCATAAGATTTGCAACTTCTCTAGTTGAGCAGATAACATCACTATTGTAGAACCTAAGACTGACCTTTAGAGATGTGTTTTCAGGTTTTTTTCATTTCTGACAAGGGATAACCCCATCTGGGCCCTCTAACCAGTCCTGTGGCCCCTACCCAGAAACTGACTCAGCACAAGAGGACAGCTTCATTTCCCTATTATTTCTTCTCCAACTCAACCAGTCAGCATACCTCCCACTGTAGCTCCTTGCCCATCAAACTATATTTGAAAAATCTCTAACCTCCAAGCCTTTTGGAAGATCATTTTGAGTAATGACTCTGTTTCCCATGTAGTGTGAGTGGCCTCATGTCAGTTAAACTCTTTACTGCGTGCAATGACATGCTCTTGGTCAGTTCATTTTGTTTGTGCAGCAAGCAGGAAAAACTTATTGGGTGGTTACATATACCCTTCTCAGAGGAAAGGGAGATGTGGAAATGTAGATTATTTGAGAAGTATAGCAAATGATTTTTCAGGAAATTGAATGGGCTTAAAGTACATACAATGGCCTAGAACAAAGTCTGTTGGGCTCACAGAGCAGGCAATAGTTTGTGACAGGTCTGTCCAAGTGTGTTGACAGATTAGTCTTTCTTCCTGTTATGAATTTAATTAATGAACACTCGGGGAAGGAGCCAGAGGTAATGATTTTCTTTGATGGGTCAAGATTTTAGGCAGATGAGGGCAATTCCGAGAATGACTTCATCCTGTTCCCAAGAGGCAGAAGATTAAGAGACAGGGTGGCAAGGTGGTGTGGAGGGGGAGTCAGGGAGACCTTGAGATTTCTTCAGTTCAGAATGTCAAAGTGCCATATTTTGAGTTATTTGTGAACCCCAGCAACAATAATAGCCAATTATATGTAACACTTACATGCCAGTTACTTTTCTGTATGCTTTTGTACAATAGCACTAATCCTTAGTTTATTTAATCCACATTTGTATCCTTAGTAAGTGGAGGAGCCAAGATTTGAGCCAAGGTAGTCTGCCTCCTAAGCCATGTTCATATCCCTGCAGAAAAGATCTCTTTTAAATCTCATCTACTTTTTCTAGCAACACAAAGAATGGCTCAGTGATTGCTCTGGTCTTCAGTGGTATATGATTTGTTAGTGTCAGCTTTAGCTTTACAGAAGGGGGTGCATTTGAGGTCCTTTCTCAAGGTTCTGAATTTGATTTATCATTTGATATTTAAGAGAGAGAGTGAATTTTCACCAATTTTGGTTGCATTACTGCTGACTCTAGAGACTAAAGGCAGAAAAAGTTCTGTTATGATTCTTTGTTAGAATGAATTACAAAGTTAAAACTACTTAATTGCAAATTTCATAGACCAAGACTTCAGAGAGGAGGCCAATGTTGAAAGTCAAATACTCATGATGATTAAGGAATAGTTGAAAACCATAGAATAAGGCTATATGGTAGTTCCACTTTGCCCTCCAGGTACCAGCAGATTTAGATGAGGAGCCTCTTGTTGACAAAGACTCACTCCCTGTCTGCCAACATCCAGATTTATCAACAGAAATTAATAGCTTCTGCACCCCATCATTTCATGGGCAGTCTGAGAATAAGCAGAGAATATATGCATAGAGATAATTAGACTTTCAGAGGTAAGGTGCTGCTGAGTGTTTGATTTCTTGTTTTTCTTTTTTTTCTTTTTTTTTTTTTTTCCCGAAAAAAAATAAATGGAAGTGGCTAGAATCAACACACGGTGTTCAAAACAGAAGCTTGGAGAAACCACGGATAAGCAAAGTCTGGCTTTCTAAAAGCAAATGCACAGGGTTCCAAACAGAGTAGAGAAACAAAAGCCTGGGATGCTCTGGTTAAATAGTTTCTACATTTTGAAAAAAATCAGCCACAACTGGCAAAACATTTTTTCTTTCCCTTTTTTTCCCCCTTAAATCTACAGGGAAGAGACATCTGATACCAACTACCCTCAGCTCTCTGGTCTTTTGAGTTCATTTTCCAAATCTATACACAAAAGCAGCAGAGAATATAGTAGAATAAATGTGTCCAGGGAAGAAATAAGTGCATTGGGGAATTGAATAGAAATGATAAAAATCACTCACATTTCTTTATTGAAATAATTAAATATGAAGTGGAGTGGAGAGTAGCAGATGAATTCTAATAGTAATTGAATTGGCACTTAGGAGTTACCTTATCTGCCTTGCCACAATTCAAAACTCCCCACAGTGTTTTCTCTCAGTCCACATCATATTAATTATGCCTCTCATCCACCATCTTGTTTGTGAGCAAAGTAGTTAGTATGCATGGAGAGGTATTCAGCTATCCTAACGGGGTTCAGTGAGTAGTTATTTCATCCCTCAAGAAAATGGCATCTGTTTCTCTAGCACACAAGAAGCAGCTAATACACATACCAACTGCCATGGGGATTTCTTCTTCCTGCTTTATGAAAAGAACAAAGGTTTCTGTTTTTTATAACTCAGATACATGGTCCTGCTTTCTCTATCTGGGTGAAAATCTTGGAGCTTGATTCTTGTCAACTCCATCTCCAAAAATATTTGGTTTCCCACAAGTAAGTTTTCTGTTTTATATACATCTTTGCAGATCTCACCTATTGCATGTCATGCAGAATACTTGCTGAAATCCTATATAAAAGTGGAATTTTGTTATAAAATTTTTCCTCCTATCTTATTTTCAGCCCACTTTGTTTTATTTTATAGAACAGAGAAGATTATTGATGTAGGTTTTCCAGCCAATCAAATTATTCTGCCTCTGATTGCCATGTTCTCTCTTTGGATGGGGGAATATAATGATAGATGATTTCTGCAGTATACAGGTTCTTTTCAACTTTGATTATATGGACTAGTTTTCTTGTGTTAAGATTAGTCAGTGGGAAGAATGAAGTTGAGGAGTAAAGATTTTGCTAGCTGGAATTCTATTTATCTTGTTCTGCTTAAACAGTTCCAGCAAAAATAAAGGTGGAGTTTAACCTAAGGCCAATTGTGTTAAACTAATTAATCACTTAAGAATAAGAGGGCAAATTGAGACAATAATAGAAAATACCATGTATGGAGTTAACCTGTTGCCTGGCTCACCCCTTTGTCTATGTGTGCATAGTTTAATTGCCATCTGAAATTATTCTTGTTCATTGTCAAAGTAACTAATTCATTGGCTTGCAAAAAAAGATGAAGACTTGGGCCTCTGGATCAAGGCACTGAGAGGCTTCAGTCATACAATAAGTTCCCTTTGAGGGTGAGGGATGTTATATAATTTTTAATAATTAAAAGTATCATTATGAATATTAATTTGTCTCTCCAGCCATCTGGCGGGTAGCCCAGTAATACCAGAACACAGCATGGAAAATTTTGGTGTAGGGATATGTTTTGGGAGGCATTGCCTCAGAGGCCAGTATAAGAGATCCCAGTAACTGTTGGGGAGAAGATAGATATGAACATGCTGATTGATTTCTTTTTCAAGATCAAATTTGCATCAATGTCTCTCCAAATCCTTTATTGTCTCGGTATCATTTCCTGCTACTGTTTGTTATTTGACTCATAAGCTTTTATACCTTCTCTATTATCCTTAAGTTTTGCTTAGGCTAAGCTAGGCTTCAACCAGGAGCATATTTTCAGGTCCAACTGAGACTCCAAACTTTGATTTCCACATTCTGATATACCAAAACATAAGCCAGGAGTGAGGCTATGTCTACACTCTACTATTCAATAAATTAGAGATTGGAAAGGTATAAGATTGACCAAACCTGACTTTTCAAAATAAAAAGCACTAACTTCAAGATTTTATTTTGAACACCTTTGAAATATTTTCTAGTATTTTAGGGTGGTTCTAAATATGAAATAATGTGTTACTTTTTGCACTCCTCTGATGAAAGTCGTAATCTTCCTTAAAGTAAAAATATAACCCTAAATTACCTGATTTGATCACCGGTATTTATCAAATTAGTTATTTGCTAAATCTATATTCTTACTTAACCTTCATGGGCATGACAGCAATTGTATAGGCTTCAGAGATAACAAAACTGTAAATGTTGTGCAGAATAAAAGATTTAACACCAAATGGTGTGATTAACTAATGGGACTGCATTGCAAGTGGCAACGCAACAGGAAAATCCTTGCATTACTGTGAAAAAAAAATTAAGATGGATAAAACGTATTAAGTCCTACAAATGAGAATGAAAAAGTTGTAGAAAAAAAAAAAAAAAAAAACAAATTCTAGTGCAGGAAAATCAGCTTAGTGAAAATTGAAAATGCATGTAATAAAACTAATTCAGGCAGGATATTAATCTTGTGTAAAAAAGATAAAAGCATGTTAAAGCCTGATTGTAAAATATTAATGTGCTAAACCATCATAGAACTTCACATATGCCCTTTAGCGATAGTATTGTTAATGATGGTAAAAACTTATTTGCAAATTCTTCTTTTATGAAGTCTGGGAACAGAAAATCTGAAAATGAAGACTAATGTAGACGTCTACTGTGTGTAAAAGATAGGAAATGGTGGAGGTTAACGAGGTTTAGGGCAACTGGTCTCTTGACATTTAACTGTGTGACCATAATCAAAGACCCTGTGCAGTCTCTTGAGTGAAGTGATTCGAAATGATTCAGGTTTGCACCCTAATAATATTGGGAGTATTCTTAACTCTTCCTAATGTGTTTTCTGATGGGGCACATGCTCTTGGAATTGCACTTATCTTGGCCCACAATAAAGGAAACTGCATTTCTAGATTTTTTTCTTCCACTGAAGCCCCATTTTAACAAAAACAAAGGTGGAATTCATCTCGAGCCTTATTCTGCTTTTACATCATTATGTTACTGACTCTGAATTTTAGGGGCTAGAGTGACTGAAATTCTGTGATAGCTCAGGAGACTGTTTTTGTATACTAGGGGGAGGCAGCAGGAAGAACTGAAGTAGGCTGTCCTGGATCAATCAGCTTGACCTGCATGCAAATCCTTATTATGTCAGTTACTACAGGATGTTGATTCATTTATTTAACCCCTCTGAGTCATGCATACTTCATAGAAAAAACACATAGGGACAAAAAAAGAAAGGTTAATAATCCCTATTTGCATGGTTTTTGTGGGGATCTATAATGAAGTATATAAAGCTTCTGTTGTCAGTGCTCAAATGTAATAATAATTATTAAAATTTTATTACTGAATTTTTTTTTATCTACTCAGAAAGTTCTACTAGCTGACCTCCCACACAGTATGGGTATTCCACACGTCATGATTCAGTCGCCTATTTCCATGTAACTGGAAAGTTTTCTGTGTTCATCAATGTCTAAGAAAATCCTATTCAGGTTTTAACAGCCGAGTCACATCCCACTTTTTCCAAAAGGCATTTCCAGCTCCTCCATCACAAAAGATACCTTCTGTGTTTCTCCGGTCTTCTGTTAAAGTTATCTTCCTTTCAACTCTGGTCGAATCATGTTTTATTTCTCCCTTAATAGCAGGAGCAATGATTTGTACTTCTCTCACATCTCACCTTTCTCACAAACTCCTTAAACTTTCAGCACGTTACCCAATACCTCTTTGAAGTTCATTTATTTGCTTGCATTCTTAGAACACAGGACCAAGAGAAATGCAAATTCTTTGATTGATTATGAAGACAAGAGCATGGCCTTTGAGGAATTTTTAAGAGCATGCAGCTCAGGTTTTGAATATGACTTCAGGACCTTCCTATTTTGTAAAATGACACTATATTTAAGGCATAGGTCTAATTAGAAGTGAGCCAAGGAGTAGACCATATGTCATTGACTTTATAAACTCATCATCAACCTGATGGTGAATATATATTAAATGGACTTTTCTCAGCTACGCTGCTGAATGTATTTGTGCTTCTGTTCTCTTTGGCTCAATTTACCTTTACCACTATTATCTTCTCATTGTTGATTCATGTCCAGGTACTATTTTTTGATGTCTTGTCAAGTCATCAGCCCAAGTAACATGGTGAATAAAGGGAAAGAAACTCTGCTCTCACCAATCTCATGCCATTTTGCTTTTCTGCCTCAATAGCTTTTCCTCTTTAAGATACAGAGAGACCTTCCACAGATCAGAAGGCAGCTCAGGGAACATGGAGGCCAGACATCTAAATGATAACAGGGATGCCTGTTTATAAAAGTGTGTAAAAATGAAAGAGGAGTCTGATAGCAAAATTTGATTGGTTTTACAGAGCAGAGGTAGCATATCCCAGGTAGCCTAGGCCTAGCTGTGTTATCCCTGAGAGAAACTGAAGTCCACATAGCATCATTTCATTAATTTAAGTAAACCTTTGGAACAAAAAGGCAGAGGGAGCTCAAAACAAACATCTTGTGTTGCTGATTTTTAATATCTTGTGTTTTGTTTTCTTATTTGTAGTACCACTACTTGTGACTGACTTGTCTGCTAATCCATATTTTAAAATCTAGTGCATGGCCACATCAAATAGCCTACTACCATAGTCTGTAATCTCCTATTTAATTAAGAGATAAGCCTTAATAAAATATGGTTAGCATGAATAAGCTTTGGATATGATCCTATAGTCATGTCATCCTAAATACTGTTTGGATTAAACCATCAATAAATGTAAGCTTTTTAAAAAAATATAAGATGTCTCTAGAATGGATGAACAAGTATCTTGGACATGAGAGATTAGTAAATTAAAAAAAAAAATTATGAGGCCTTTTATAAAAACACATTTTTAAGACTTGTTAAACACTCTGGCTTTAGGAACGAACACACATATTGGCTCTGATTCAATTCTCCATTTGACATCGTAGGCCCAAGTTTTGCTTTGTTCCTGCGTAGGATAGATGTTGTCAGACATAACAATATTCAAATAATCTGATGATGATACTGGAAACTTTTGTCTTTTTCTTTAAAAAAGAAATATCTGTTAGTGGAAGGCATTAGAAACTAGTAATTATAGCACTACTAAGGAATTGACCTTACAGGTTAGAGTCACTTAACCTGTTAAGTTAGATTTGTATGAAGTGAAGCTTTTTTAGCACTTGATTGTATACAGTCCTATTGTGTTCTTTAAGGTTTCACATGACTGGTCTTCCCAAATAGAAACAATTCAAGAGAAAAGTTTATTTTGCTTTACTGTTCCTAAACACTTCCGAGTCTGTCAATTCACTAAACCCAGTGCAGTTGGATTAACCGCACAATAATACTGAACTTCAGTTTCTTTTTTGTCAAATGTCAATGCTTTTACTTGCCTTGACTAATTCATAGGATCATTCTGAGGCTTACTTGGGATATCAGATGTCTAACTATTTCATAAGTTATAAAGCCCTATATTGATATTAAATATTATTGTGATAACTGACACCCATAAGTAGTTGTTCAATTATATAGCATTAATATAATGAGGTCACAAGCCAAACAGTTGGTTCTCACAGTATTTTATTTGTGGTATGAAAAAGTAAGCAGTTTCTAAAGTACTTCATGTAATTCTAGTTGTAGCTTACAGATCAAGATAATTGAAAATTTAATTTGTATGTATTTCTTCATATTGATGAAATGAAATCTGTTTCATCCTCTGAAGAAAAAAAAAAAAAACAACTGTTTTCCATGAAGCAGCATATGTCTTATAATTCTACACCCAGGATCATGGAAGTTACTATAAAGGTGAGACATGGTATACTGTTTAATAGAATGTACTAAAATTTCTTCCAACACCTATTTTTTAAAACTGAAAAATTATAATTCAAACCATTACAAATTTTATTGCTAACGTGTTTATTCTCTCAAGATCATAAAATATCTATTATCTTTAATATGGAAATCTATTAAAGAATATCTTCATTGCCTGAAGGTATGTGAGGGCAAATTCCAATGACTAGACTTGCTGAATATAATATGGCAAAAAAAGAAATAGATTTTGATTATTCTATTCTATGAAGTCAACACAAATTTAATATAAAAAATTCTCTGTTCTTAGTCATTGGGGGTACCTAGTGTGAAATGTCAAAACTAGAACAATGCCAACTATATATATATAGTTCTTATTTGCCAGTACAAACTAAGCTGTTCCTGTATCAGTGAACCCATAAATAAAAGAACATATAATATATTAGAAATAGAAGGATACAGAAATTGAAAAACTTTCTTCTCATTCAAATCCTTTATGCTCCCCTCCATAGCCAAGCTTCTTAATAATGTAAAATTATATAAGATGTTTGTTGTTACACGGAAAGCCAGACTCCAGGCCCCTCACACCACTGATGCTGCTTCTTTTAAAGTCATCTATAGACTTTTTTTTAAAAAGTAAAGCAAATGGAAACCTTATTGAACTTAACTTACTTGAAAGCTCAGCAACATTTAACACTGTGGTGACCTCCTCTTTTTGAACATACTTCATTCTCTTGATCTCAGTCACTCCTTATTTCCCATTTCCCTGGTCATTTCCTCTTAAGGCATTCCTTTCTCTGCGTGAAGATCAAATGCTTATTTTACTGAGGATTCTGACCTCTTGTTGAGTTAAACAATTTTCCTGTAGAAAATATAATTCAACATTAATTGATGATTCCTTAATCCAGCAACAACTTTTTCCTAAGTTTCAGACTCAAAAAGCCTAATAGCCTTCAGGATATGTGTATTTTCCTGCCCTATTTAAACTTAACACGTCCAAAAGTAAATATAAAATATCAGCACCAAAATCTGCTCTTCCTCCTCTGCTCTCCATTTCCACAAATGGTGCCATAGTCCATCCAGTTACCAAAGCCAGAAACTTGTTAGATTCTTACATTTCACTTTTTCCGCCTCTGTCCCATGTCTAAGCACAAACTAACTTCCATTCATTTTATTTTTTACCTGAATGAATCCTATGTCTTTGCTTCTCTCTCTCTCTCCCTCTCTAATTTCAGGCCTATATGAGTATCAGTAAGGGCCAGGAAACATGGTAGAGGGCTTGAATTCCCTCTCATTTTGATATATCCTATCACTTTTAGCTCTCTCTTGGATTAGAGGAAAGGTATGAACATAATTCCATATTAGTTTATACATATGAGGTACAGATCTCTGATACAAATTACAAAGGCAGCAGCCAAAATTTGAGAATCCTTTATGATTGAGGCACAATCGCATTGCCCAGCTACTCCGTATTTTGCCCCACCCAGTGCCCTTACCATAAATCTGACTGTTGTTACCTCTTACCTGGGTTACCTTAATAGCCTCATGGCAAGTATTTCTGCTCCTGGATTTATAACTTTATGATTAACACAATAACTAGAATTAGCCATAAGTATTTGAGAAGGACAAAGTGAATAAATGATCATAATATTTTAGAGGCTTTTAAATGCCACTCTCATCCCCAGATAGGAAGGTTTAATTCCCAATTCACTTAAAAAATTCTAGATGTATAAGTGCCCGTTAAACATCATAAGTGCCCACAAAGTCCTTTCACCAACACACATTATATGTTAAAAAAAAATTTGCACTCACTTAAAAACAGAGATAGATACTGCATTTTTTCTCAGATACTTTAGTCCAAAAAATATCTTTTTCTGTTAGGTATATACATTTTAAAGCCGAGAAGAAATTGGTAATATTATTCTTTTAATGGTTATATGTGTGTATATACATATATAAATATAATTATATATCTATAATTATTATGTATGTCCCACAGATACTCTGCAGAGAGGGCTATGATGACATCATCTAATCCCCTCCATAAGTCTTCATGACATCCCATTTCTTTTCAATCCAACAAAAAGCACATTTGTGATGGAACTTATTCAATTTACTTTGGGTGCAGTCAACTTTACAACCTTTTTGGTTTACCACTTCATGTTCTCCATGCTTGGAACAACCTGGACTGACATAAAAGCAGACCTAGTAATACCCTAGAGAAATAGAACAAACAATTTTCTAGCCCCACTCTATTTTTATAGCTGCCAATGCTATCTAAATGGCTGACTTCCTGAGCTATATTATTTGCATTTTAGGCTTTCCTAGATTTCCTACCTGACCAAATTTTAACTAAGAAACTATAATTAGAAGATTTATAAGTTGACCCAACTGATTTTGTTATTCTGGAACTGAAAGGACAGTGTATTTTATGGTATTGCTACTAAGGATTACTAGGGATTTGCAATTCACTGATATGGATATTGTCCATGATTCGGTTATGATAAAATAGGTGTACAGTGGGACTAATAATCACTGACAATAAACTTGGTTTTGGTCTCAAGAGCTATATGGAAACAAAGATGAAAAATGAAAATAGCAACCATAGTTGCAGCCCTCACAGAGAGCAGACAATATACTGATGTTTGTATAATATTCACAGATATAATGCAAAACAGAATCTAAAAATAAGAGCTGACATTCATTGAGTCTTAATATATGCTGGGAATTGACCAAAAGCATGTATGTGGATAACCATTAATCCTTACAAAAAAACATGCAAAGCTTTTCTAGATAAGAAAATGAATACTTGGAGAAGTTAAATAATTTGCCCAAGTTTGAGCAGGTCAGGATTAAACTTAATTCCATCTGCCTGTTTGTTTTCTCTGTAAACCTGTGCTATTTTCATAAATGCCAGGGAAGAAATAAAGTTGTGTGTGTGTTCAAAGTAAGTTATATTTATCCCTATTTGGAGCCTCAGGGGAGGCTTATAATAAAGATTTTATTGTTATTTATGCTAAAAATAGCATGGAAAAGGGTCTGGATGAAGGTAAATATTCTAGGCAGAAGAAATAGCAAGAAAAGCATCAAAGTGGGAAAGGGAGGAGTGTGAACAGAAAGGAGCAAGTTGTATATCTGCATTGCAGGCTAAGCGAAGGATGAAAAGGTAAGTTGTGGTCAGTTTATGAAGGGGCTAAGGAGTTTCAACTTAATTCAGTAGGCTATGGGGAACCATCCAAGTGTTCTGAGAAGCTTAATTACTGAAATATAATTATACTCTAGAAAGGCTTACCTGGCAACAGAATGTAAATGGATAGTTGTGTGGGAGGGGAGATTGAAAGATAGATAATTGTAAAAGGCTATTGCAGTAAGAGGATAATGAAATGAGGTAGGACCAAAAAAGTAGGAAGGTGAATGAGGGAACGTATAACCGTAGTTATCTTCTAAACTGTCCAGTTTTGAGAATTATCATTGCTGATCCTCATATAATAGATTGTGGTTTGGTGCTTAGCAGGGCTAGAAACTACAAACCTTGGGAACTGAATGGTTCCATTTAGGTCTAAAATACCCATAATGTATGACCTGTTGTAGATTCTATAATTGAGAAATATTTATAATAAATATTTTTGTGCGGCTTGAGAAGCAACTCACCACTCAAGATGCTTGGTTCTCTATGTTGTAGAAAGGAAAAGCTATTCAATGGTGTAATCAAAGTCCTAGGTGTTATGTAGAGGTCTTGGCATAACTGGTACTGTGACTTCAATTTCTAGGCTCAGGTTTATCATTTGGAAAATGTCAGTAGTAATAATTATTCTCCTTGCTTCTCTCAGTTGTTATAGGAAATCAAATGAGGTAATTACTTTAGAAAACAAAAAATTATCTCTTCTTTTAAGGGTAGGGATTATTTCATTGTGCCTCTTTATAGTCTCCAAAGCACGGAATTAAGCCCACAGTAGGAGGTAGAAATGTTTGTTGAATGAGTGGTGTGTACAAGACTTTGGGCAGAAGAATGGCTTTTGTACGAATTCATTGATACTATGTTCTATGCAGCAAATGTGGGCACATGATTTTATCCCAACTTGTAAGCCTTTATTGAAAGAAAAGGACAGGAAACAGACATGGTTGTGACCAGGGACATTATAGAAATATGAAATAAAGTATAGCTACTATTGGTTCATTTTCTGTTGGAGGTTCTTTATGACCTACTATAAAGATGTAAAAGCTACAGAGAAAAAAAACTCATTAGTGAAGTAAGCATGAAGCCTATGGACAATATCTCAGTCAGGAAAGAACTGGGTCTTATAGAATGGGTGCTTCATTTACTATCCCTTGGGGAAGATGGGCCAAAAAGAAGAGTATGTAATTAGTATATGGACTGTGAAGAAGGGAACACTCTTTCCTATGACATGACTTTAGTGCACTGGGCATTATAAAAGGAAAAACAAAAAGTGATGTTCAAAAGGAAGAGGGAAAGCCACATGTCTTCGTTTGTTCATTCAGCAAATATTAATATTTAGGGTACATATAAGACGGCACCAAGAGGAATGCACAGTGCATGTGAAGTAAAGATGGTGTTCCCCCAGAAACAGGACCTGGGACTCGTGGACTTTGAAGGGATATGACAACAGATATAATCTATTATGTGCCTGTGTGTAAATTAGTTTCTTACAAATATTGAGCACAAGTCGAATGAACTTTTACACTATAACAGGAATGATTAAGTTCTGAAGATGTTTTCACTAAATTGAAACACATTTACTCTATAACAGATGGAGCAAAAAGGAAATAAAAATTAAAAATGGGATGAAAATCAGAAAGCTTGCTTTTCACTTAAATAATTTCTAGTCTGAGAAGATTCTCCATTGATTTTTTTCAGGACTTTGGTCATTTGACTTTTTTATTTTTATTTATTTATTTAATTTTTTTGAGACCATCTTGCTCTGTTGCCCAGGCTATAGTGCAGTGATACAATCTCAGCTCACTGCATCCTCTGCCTCTCCTGCCTCATCCTCTCGAGTAGCTGAGATTACAGGCACACACCACCATGCCTGGCTAGTTTTTAATTTTAGTAGAGATGGGGCTTGTTGGCCAGGCTGGTCTTGAACTCCTGACTGCAAGTGATCTGCCTGTCTTGGCCTCCCAGAATGCTGGGATTATAGGTATTAGCCACCATGCCCAGCTGGTCATTTGAATTTTAATTCTGAAAGGAAGGTAAGGAAGGTAGCTGCTGTCTGAAAGTTTCAATAGCCAGTGTTTTAGTGATTTTTTTCCTTCTGCTCTCAAGGTCATGGTGAACAATGTATTTAAAAGGAATTGAACTTTACCCAAAGGGTGTGGATATGTGAAATAATCTGCTTAGATACAAGCAGAATAATAACAATCAAAAGAATTCAGTTGTATTCACATTTGGACACACAACAAATAAAAAGGGATTGGCAATGTAGTTCCAAGTGGAAAACAGTCACAGAGAAGGAAGCTAGGGAGTATACATTTCTGGAGAGATTCCGGCGAGAGCCAAGATATTCTGCTTCCCATGATCTAACAGATAAGATATAATTTTGCTTCTCCTTTCCATTTTCAAAATACTTTCTCATTTGTTATCATTTATTGCCAATAAATGGGATCGATCCATCTATATTTATTTATTTATAAACATGTAGCCAATCATGTTTTAGTCTGTAGAAATACAGACTAAAAGAGAGAAATAGGAGACAAAACGCATTAGAGGAGAGGATTACCCTTGGGTTTGTTTTCATTATTTTTTTTTTTTTCTGTTGACTAAAATAACATTTTTCTGTCTTGAACAGAAGTCCTTGTCTGGGGTCACAGCTATATTTCTTTCTAGTTTAAGTGACATATTCATTTTTATTTCTTATTTTAAGTTGACCTGGAATCTTATAAAACTCCTAATTACAGGAAATTGTAAAATCAAACACAGAAAGCTCTTTTGTTTGCTATGGATAAAAACTTATTTTAAACATCCAGTTATTATTTTTAACTATATTTTTAATATAACTCCATATTTTTAATAATATTCTACCCTGGAAATAGATGCTGCCTTTTTTTTTTTTTTTTTTTTTTTTTTTTCCAAGTTTGAAAACATACAAGATATTTACCTGGAACTCTTCTGAAGGATCTTGGTTTTCAATTTGATAATGTACTCAGAATCGTACTGTGCATCTGCACATCACTGACAAAGGAAAACATTAGAGCATTCTCATTTCAGGATAGTTCTGACTATTGCCCTTCAGAGACATTTGGGAGACAGAGTAGTGGTGTCTAATAATTTCAGCCAAACTAGGTATTTATCACAGCTTCAAACAGGCAGTAATTCACTTGTATTTATTTTCTCAGAATGTAACACTAGTCTGAATTAAACATTATGATACATACCTGTACTAGTATAAACTATTTTTTCAAATTTTCCTAGTCAAGATTTCTTTCTCAAAGAAGAAAATTAGACAGGTGCAGCACACCAAATGAGATGAACTTTGTCCTCAAAGAAAATTGGTTTTTCCTTTTCAATTTCATTTCAAAGAGATCTGACAAGTGTGGCTTTGAACAAACTTTAACAGCACAATATCCTTTGTGTAAGTTTTCCCTTGTCAGCTTTTCCATTCCAGCAGGAACTTAGAACAAAGTGGATGTTGCCCTTTGAGTTGAGAACTTCATCAGTTGAATGAACACTAGTATAGTGCAGTGAAATTGAGGGCATACTCTCTCTACGAATCTCAACAGTGCAGTGTCTCAACAAATATAATTTCTCTATCTGGAGGAAGGAGAGACACTAGCTATACATTTAGATTCATGCACTCTCCTTCTTTTTTCTTTATAGCAAAAGCCAAGCTATTTGGCAACGTAACCACTTGAAACTTTTACAGATTATGCTAAGAAGCCTTTTCTTGTGTGTGGGGCACAAAACATTATTTTGTGATGTTGTTTCTTCCTACATCATTTTATATCAAAACCATAGGGAGCCAGATTATTAGAGGGGCAAAATCAGACTTTTAGATGCGTGCTGTTTTTCCTTATACACGAAAGTTAAAAAAAAATAAAAATAAAAATAAAAGTTTTTCTGTTTGTTTTGCTTTGTTTCAATTTTAACATTTTGTAGCTTTGTGATCATTGAAAAGTAAAATATGAAAGTAGAGAAAGGAAAACATGAGAAACTGCTTCACAGAGATTCTAATCTTTATTGCACAAAAGCTTGTTATAGCTACTCATTCCTTAGAGCTTTAGATTGTGTATAAATTGTGCTACTTTATGCTGATAAGTAACTTCTTAGACAAGTTTATTTTTCTTTGCATACTCTCCTAACTTTCTTAAGGGTTTTTGTTTTTGTTTTTACAATTGCCCCTTGCTATCTTTTACTTTCTCTTGGCTCCAACTGTTCCTTTCATCTTCTTTTTTTTTCCCTATGCATTAATATTTAAAGACTGTACTAGTGTCAAACATTCATGTAGAGACAACTTAAATGCAAAGTGGATAAGGTTACAGAATAAGTCCATGCCCAATTTAATTACAGCATTTTGATTAACACAGATTGTAAGTAGTTTGAACTAAGAATTTTAAGTTGTTCATCTTGAATGTTACAAAGGCTAACCAGAGACGAAGTATAACTTTGACTCAGAAACTGCCAGAAAACACTCTGAGTAACCAATTTAGATGTACTATCTAATTAAGGATCTAAATATCTTTGGATCACAGAAATTCATGTTTATTGATAAGATAAGATAAAATATTTATTACCCAGAGAGCTGAATTAGCAAAAAGAACAGCTCTAATCAGGTAGTAACTTCCAGAAAAAAAGAATGTTGGTTGAAATTAAACGTGTGATACTCATGAGCAAACCTGGCTTGTTTATTCAGAGGTTATGCTTCTTGCCAGCAAAGTCAGTATCTTTGAAAGGCTAGAGTTGATAAAGTCTGTGGCCAAGTTTCTAAATGGGTTCAATAGCTAATGACTGTCCATAGCAATAGCTAATTGAGAGTAATGACTGGGCAAGAAAGAAAGGGCATAGAGCAGAGATAGAAGAAAACTTCCCTGAAGTAAAGGCCTGAAAATAATACCTGCAAGGGCAACAGGGAAAAAACTCAAGCCTTTTATATTTACTGAACAGTCATTAGTTGCCCAAAATTTTTATTATTTTTTTTTTTCTTTTTGGATGAATGTAATGTTGTTCATCTGAAAAATATAAGGAAAGCAAGGAAACATTAGAGGCTCTTGTAATGTATTTTCTAGTACCTGGGAAAATGCCTATACAGAGTAAACAATCAGTAGATTTAGAACTTCTCCAACTTAAAAAGCATGAAAATGGAAGCTACTTCAATTTTTCTTTGTAAGATTTAATTTTCTATTAATTTGTTTTTGTGGTTATTTGAGGCATCTCAAATAGAGATAAAATCAGGTCTAAGCTATGCAAAGATTGTTATTCTTTAATTTTTTATGTGTAAAAATTTAAAATCATTATAAATACAAAGTTTTGTACTCATGGTTTTTAATAGGTAGAATTTTTGATATAGTAAAATTGCATGAAAGAGCATGCTATATTTTACCCATTTAATCATATCAAAGACAACTAAGTTTCAATACCTTTTCAAAGCCAATGCCTTTTCAAAATGGGATTATTAGTCAGATAGAACCACTTGCCTGTTGGCAATTTTATTTAAATTATAACAACACACACACACATACCCAAGCCCCATTTATTCTAGCTTTGCAGACTCATAACATAAAAGGAATAAAGTCCAAGACTTTTACATCAGAGTAAGACAGATATTTTGTTTATATGAATTTTGTCTGGCAAGACTTTGCAAAAAGAATTTAGGGGGAAGCTGCTAGAATACTTGGTGCATTTCCTGAAGTTCTCAGCACATATTATACATTTATTGCCTCTGAAAAAGAAGTTTCCTAATCCCAGAGGAGGTATATTCTACTTAACAGGTCCTGTAGTTAGTCTTACTGTTGTCCTTTTTGGTTATGGTTTGCCCAAAATATCAATTCAAAAACTAGTGTGGACAATATTATAACAATCAGGAACTTTTTATTTCTGATTAGAAAGCTATTACATATAAAAATTATATAATAGTACAATCAACTTTTATAATTTTTTACATAATTGACAATTCTAGAAATTTTCAGTGAGACATCTTTTTAGTTTCCTCTTCCCTTGTTTGCACACAATGCAATGTCTGAATAATGTATTTATGCTCTAGAAATTAGAGTTCAATATATTATCCTATTAAAATAATATATTACAGCATTACCAGCATCATTATTACAAAAATGGATTCAGAATAATAAGCCAAATTTGACCAGGGGACTGTGCAGTCATAAATCTGCCGGAATCGCACAAGGCGCAGTTTTGCTGACAAGAAATTCCTATGTACTGGCCTCTTGAGACATGTTAGTTAGATTCATATGCACAGGATGTAAGAATATCAAGCACTTCTGTTTGAATGCCAAAGAGAACACATTTAAGCAGATAATGTCCTTGAGAAACAAAAAATCAAGCGTTTCTTCACAAAATGAGAGACTTCACTATTCGTATATTTGGAGGAACACCAAATGTACATTACAGAATCTCAAAATGACTATATATAAAGGTGACAAGCTTCATCATTAAAAATATAGTGCCCAGAGTGATGGCACATTATAACCTATTGCTCAAAATTGAGGCCTGGTTTTAGGCAAAATTATAGCTCCAACAAAATGTATCTTTGTTTCCTCTACTCTTTAAATCATATTCCCTTTGTCCACTGGCTATTTCATTCCTTCCATCCCAGGCCCTCTCGTCTAGAGCGATCATTTTCTTTAGAAGGGAAAATAACAGAATATTGAGCCTGGGAATTCCCTATAACTTAGTTATCAAACTGTTTACTTGTAAGCAAAGAGATCTTGACATGTTAGCAGAGATGACCAACATCCCGAAAAACAGTCATCCCCTCTTATCTGTGTTGAGGGTATATCCAAAGACCCCCGGTGGATGCCTGAAACTGTGGATCACACTAAATCTTATATATATTAAATATTATATAATATATATATATTTGTTATATATAACGTTTGTTCCTTTACATACATACCTAACACAAAGTTTATAAATTAAGTATAATAAGACATTAATGGCAACTAATAATAAAATGGAACCACGATAACAATATACTGTCATTAAAGTTACGTGAATGTGATCTCCCCCTCTAAAATGATCTTACCACAAGTAACTGAAACTGCAAAAAAGGAAAACTCCAGTTGAAAGGAAACTACTGTGTTTCATAGCACATTCTCAAATAAAACACCTCATTTCTTGATTGATAAAATGCATTATGTCTTCCTTCTGGGATTGTTTTTATTAATGGCTGGTAAATCCTGAGGCTGGGAGTCTGTGTTACTGACTGGAAATGCAAACAGCCATAGATGCCATTGTTCTGGGTTTGGGTTTGGGGCTTGGGGCCCTTAAAGTGGAAGCCTAGCAAAGTTACCTCTGCATTTTGAAAAACCTCCACCAATGATTCCTATGCATAGAAAGAAAAATATTTCTTCTGGACCCATGAAAATTTCTAAGTGTAGGCAGAGCTCCTGGCTAATGTCCACGTTTGTCTGTAGAAAAAACTAATTGATGGATATTATGTAATGCTTTTTAATCTATAATTTCCTTCTTTAAAAAAATTTAATTCCTGTAAATTTCCACTAGTAGTTTATTATTTGAAGAATCTTCAGACTCATAATTTATTTCTTCCTTTTTGGTATTACATAAAATTTTGTAGGAAAGTTATCCACACTTGATTTTACATATACTGTCAGTCTAAGGTAGTACTTTACAGACATTAGTGTGCATAAAAACACCTGGGCCAAAGACCTTGGCCTGAAGCTCTAAAAAGGTCTAAAAGGTTCCTCGGTCGGCCGAGTGCAGTGGCTCATGCCTGTAATCTCGGCACTTTGGGAGGCTGAGGCAGGTGGATCACTTGAGACCAGGAGTTTGAGATCAGCCTGGCCAACATGGCAAAACCCAGTCTCTAGTAAAAAATACAAAAATTAGCTGGGCATGGTGACAGGCACCTGTAGTCCCAGCAACCTAGGAGGCCGAGGCAGGAGAATTGCTTGAACGCAGGAGGTGAGGTTGCAGTGAGTCGAGATCATGCCACTGCACTCCAGCCTGAGCAACAGAGCAAGACTTTATCTAGAAAAAGTAAATAAAGCTCAGTGAAACCAATGCTGCTTTTCTGGGGACCAGCTACTGAATCGTTCTACTATAAACTGAACAAAGATTGCCAGCCTATGGGTCATAAGGTTTGAATTTAGCTGTGTGCTATTAGATATGAATAAATGCCCTCACGTGGCTCTGCCTTGATGTGAACAACCCTTCAAAAGTGTCCTCACCTACACAGGAGAATTATCTTAATTTTGTTGCTCCTAGAATTCTTGAAAGATCAAATGATATACATAATGCATTAAAATGGCACATAAATTATGAAGTGCTATGTGATTAATTTTAGTTATTAATGTATTATTTCAAGGCCCTCCTCTGAGTCAATGTAAACTAATTTATGAGAATCAAATTCACTGCCAGAAATAAAACATCGGGCTGTATGTACCGATTATTAAAATCACATAATCATTCTAGAAAAATTATGGGTCCTAAGTGTTTGAAAAAGACTCAATCCCTTATTATTAAAAATGCAAAATTAAATAACATCCTGTCATATTGGTAAATTTAATAATATTATTATTTACTCACTACAGTCCTTAGCAATGGGGAAGGTACACCCATGATATACTGGTAGCAAGAGAAAATGGCACTTGGTTTCTAGATAAATGTGTTAAGAACCTTAAAAAGTGTTTGCTGTTAAACTCTGTAACTTCACTTCTGGGAATATATTTTAAAAATAAATTAATGTGCTAAAAATAGTTGATGCATCAAAATTACTCTTACAGAAGTAGTATCATAATAAACTTTGCAACACCCCAAATGACCAAACTAGTAGTATTATGTTATGGCCTGAATGTTTGTTTGGCACCTCCAAAATTCATGTTGAAATTTAATCCCCAATGTGATAGTATTAAGAGGTGGGGCCTTTAAAAAGTGATTAGGTCACACGCTCATGAATTAATTAATCTATTCATGAATGGATGAATTAATGGGTTACTATGGAAATGGGACTGATGAATTATATAAAGAGGAAGAGAGACCTTAGCTAGCACACTCAGTCAGCCCTCTCACTCAGTGATGCCCTATAATGCCTTGGAACTCTGCAGAGTCCCACCAGCAAGAAGGCTCTCACCAGATGCAACTCCTTGACTTTGGACTTTTCAGCCTCCATAAGTGAAAGAAAGAAATTTTGTTTCTTATAAACTAGTTTCAGGTATTCTGTTATGAGCAACAGAAAATGGACTAAGACATACTACTAAATAAAATACGGTACATTAATATAATGGAATGCGAGGGCAAAACTTTATTCAGAAAAACTTTTGTAGTTTGAAACTTACATTTCAAAGGACAAAAACAAAGCAGCTATCCTCCAGAGCAAATCTGGTGAAATAGAAAAGCCTTCATATGCAGTGGATTCCCAAATATGTATATATATACTTTGACCTTATAGGATCACTACAAGAATCTATCTTGATCAGAGATTTGGAAAAACATTTTTATGTAAATATGTTTAACGTCTTGTTACTAAAAATATAAAAACCAACCAAATAGCCATTGGTGGTGGAAGCTTATAAAAGGTAACACAGACATACATGCTCCAGTATAGAATATGATACCAGCATATGTGATATTTTATACATTTAACCATATGACTGAATGGCTATATAATTTAGAGAGATAAAAAGACAGAAACTAAATATATGAATTTATATTAGGATAAAATGTCCCAAGTACTAAAAATAATCTTGAAGTTATAAGATAATTTTGCATACTTTCATATATCTAATTTTTTATATTTAGTATTCACTATTTTTATTACATAAACTTTTTCAATCCACATTGCATGTGTGCTTTTAGGGAACAGGTATAGAAGAAATGACAGATAATTCATCAAGCTAGCAGTTGATATTATATAAACACAGTAATAGCTTGACTGGATATATTTCATTTTTACCCTTTTATAATTGTTCTGATGTCAAAGAAAGTTTCAAAATGCCTGTAGAGATAATACCTACCAAAATAATCCTCAGGGGAAATGGAAACAAAGGTTTTGGCAATTTTTTAGGACTTACAATTTTATGTCCACTAGATTATGGATATGTGAACCTGTTCCCATTCTCACAACTGAAGTAGGTGATTTAAAAAACTTATGCCTAGCTTGGGGTTCTATTAAGTCTACACACAGCAACCTGTGAGGAAATGTAGTTGATAACTATCTTTGAAATGTGCAGATGGCATTTTGAGGGCCTTTACACTGCACCCAATCCACTTTTTGATATTTCAATGTAATAGAGTCCTTTATTTAGAAGATCTTTATTGACACCTACTATGTATCCAGTACAACACTGGGTATAATCGGAATTCCAAAGGTACATGTTAATGTAAACTTAACTTGCATCTCCCAGAAAGGAGATCATAAATCTTAGACACAGATAAAGCAACATGACTGCAAATGATGTAACTATAAGAGAAGTACAAATAATCTGATGGAAGACCAGAGAGGATTACCCTGGTAGGGTAGTTAGGAATGGCTTAATGGGAAGGCAGCCTGGAGAATAAGAACAGGTATAGTTGGCAAGAATGGAGAGGGAAGACTTTCTGATACAGAAAATAAGAGCAATGGCAACAATCAAGCAAACAATTACATCATATCTGGGAATACTAGATTCTTCTCTTTAGAACAAAATATTAGACAAGTTGAAAAAAGAAATACCAGACTGGGTGCAGTGGCTCACGGCTGTAATCTCAGCACTTTGGGAGGCCAAGGCAGGCAGATCACCTGAGGTCAGCAGTTCAAGACCAGCCTGGCCAATATGTCAAAACCCCGTCTCCCCTAAAAAATAAAAATAGAAAGTTAGCTGGACATGGTGGCTGGCACCTGTAATCCCAGCTACTTGGAAGGCTGAGGCAGGAGAATCACTTGAACCTGGGAGGCAATAGTTGCAGTGAGCCTATATTGCACCACTATAGTCCAGCTTGGGTGACACAGCAAGAGTGTCTCAAAAAAAAAAAAAAAAAAAAAAAAATCAAAAGGTTTTGCCGAAATCAAACCATCATGTGTTCTAAGTTTCAGGCCAAGGTATCTAAACTTCATCTTATGGGGAAGAGGAAGTCAATGAAGGTCTTTGAGTGGCAAAATTACACAATTTAAGTAATAGGTTAAGACGATTATTCTGATGTTAATGTGCTAAAGGGTTTTATGGGAAACCAGATCTAAGGGGATTATATAGGAGAGAGACCAGAATTCCAAATGTATCTCAATAACTTGACTATTACTATTGCCCTGAGAAAGTTTCTCCTGTCCTTTCCATGTAATCTACCATCAATATAAACATATCTTTTTTTTTTTTTTTAAATACTTTAAGTTCTAGGGTACATGTGCACAACGTGCAGGATTGTTACATATGTATACTTGTGCCATGTTGGTTTGCTGCACCCATCAACTCATCAGCACCCATCAACTCATCATTTACATCAGGTATAGCTCCCAATGCCATCCCTCCCCTCTACCCTTTCCCATAATAGGCCCCGGTGTGTGATGTTCCCCTTCCGGAGTCCAAGTGATCTCATTGTTCAGTTCCCACCTATGAGTGAAAACATGCGGTGTTTGGTTGTCTGTCCTTGCGATAGTTTGCTGAGAATGATGGTTTCCAGCTGCATCCATGTCCCCACAAAGGACACAAACTCATCCTTTTTTATGGCTGCATAGTATTCCATGGTGTATATGTGCCACATTTTCTTAATCCAGTCTGTCACTGATGGACCTCTGGGTTGATTCCAAGTCTTTGCTATTGTGAATAGTGCCACAATAAGCATACGTGTGCATGTGTCTTTATAGCAGCATGATTTATAATTCTTTGGGTATATACCCAGTAATGGGATCGCTGGGTCATATGGTATTTCTAGTTCTAGATCCTTGAGGAATCGCCATACTGTTTTCCACAATGGTTGAACCAGTTTACAATCCCACCAACAGTGTAAAAGTGTTCCTATTTCTCCACATCCTCTCCAGCACCTGTTGTTTCCTGACTTTTTAATGATTGCCATTCTAACTGGTGTGAGATGGTATCTCATTGTAGTTTTGATTTGCATTTCTCTGATGGCCAGTGATGATGAGCATTTTTTCATGTGCCTGTTGGGTGTATGCATGTCTTCTTTTGAGAAGTGTCTATTCATATCCTTTGCCCACTTTTTGATGGGGCTGTTTTTTTCTTGTAAATTTGTTTGAGTTCTTTGTAGGTTCTGGATATTAGCCCTTTGTCAGATGAGTAGATTGCAAAACTTTTCTCCCATTCTGTAGGTTGCCTGTTCACTCTGATGGTAGTTTCTTTTGCTGTGCAGAAGCTCTTTAGTTTAATTAGATCCCATTTGTCAATTACGGCTTTTGTTGCTGTTGTTTTTGGTGTTTTAGACATGAAGTCCTTGCCCATGCCTATGTCCTGAATGGTAATATAAACATATCTTTATGTGAATTAGAAAAAGGAACCCCATAGGGCTAGGGAAGCCCAGGAGCACACTACATTGCTTGGGAAGTAGACAGCATCTCTGCGCAAAAAAAAAAAAAAAAAAAAAAAACAGAAAAACTTTCCTCTAGGTCTCTGAGTAGATTTTGCAATATTATTTGCATGTGAGGAAAGATGAATATAATCCTGGCTTCGTTTTAGCCTTCATTCTCCACTTACAGACGTATGCATTACCTACACTGGATAACTACAAATGGAATCATGTTTCACTTATCCTACCTTCCAAGATTGTGGTTAGCACATACACCCAATGTATTTAGAAAAGGATCGTAATAGATATCCAATGAATGATAAGGGTGGTGGTGGTGATGATGGTGATCATGAATAGGAATAGCAGTAATATTAGTAATAATATCTACTGTTACTATCTTAACTCAGCAAATAAAGGACTTCGACTAATATTCAGAAAATAGAAGTGATCAGGTGAATTAAGTTCAAAAGGGACAATGAAGGGTTTTTGGCTGATTATATTTTCTGAATGAAGGAAAATAAGTTGAAGATGATTTTCAGCTTGATAGATAGTAAAGGAATAATTTTGCTCCAGTTAGAAATGGTGAAGTCAGGAAAAGTTATTATGGGAAAGATGACAAGATTTGTCTTTCACCTGTTGTATGTAAAAGTAAAAGTGAGGTATCCAGGTACAAATATTCATCAGGTGATTGAAAATGTGGGATCAGAACTCACTGTGAGGATGCAGCTAGACCCAATAAATCTGAGATTCAGGTGCATAACAATGGTGCAATATAAAACTGTATATGATCACTGAGGGAAGGTATGTGAAGAGAGAAGAAAACGTGGATAGAAGTAAGAAGATTCCTTTGTGTAGTTGTTAGAGCTTATCTACTACTTAATTCCAGAAAGATGCCATTCACAGCATAATTGATGTGATAAAAATCTCCATGAAGGAGGACAAAGTGCCTTCATACAATTATACATGATAACCCTGTTTGGAGATTCCCTGTGTTTAGGAAATGATGGAGTTCTGCTTCAGCAGAAGATGTCTTGTCTCTCCTACTGAATGCAACTATATCACATGAACAGAAGGCATGCAGCAGCTCTTTGAGAATCCTGAAAAGAAAATAGTAGTAAGCAGACTGGGGAAGAAGACAAGAATTAAAAGTATCACGAAAATGGTGGTGAATTTGTCATTTTTCTTCTCCAGTATCTCCTAGCCTGAATGCAATGCAGTCTGAAACCTTAAAGTAGGCATTAGAAAGAACAGGGAGCTCCAGGAGAAGCTTGCTAGTTTTGGCTCAGGGAATCAGAAAGGGAGCTTCTCATTCTCAGAGAGTGTAAACTTCCCTGTTGTATTTTTCTTACCTCTGTTTCCTTGTTTCGTATCCTACAAGCAGTCATATCATGGCAGTGGAACAGGCCACAATGCAAGAGGAGGCCACAGAAAGCAAAAGAAGGAGGGTAATTGTCCACTCTGATGGGTGGAGTTGTGATCCTGAAAGAGTTGCATCAAGCTTTGTTGCCTTATTTATTTTCTTTGTCCTTCTACCTTTTGGCTCCCAGTTTAGTCACAGAAATTCAAAATGAAGCAACTAACACTCAGCTTTCTGGCTGGACACCCAGAAAGGGAAGTCCCAGGGAACTGGAAAGTCACAGAGACATAGCACAGAAAGAACCTCAGGAAAACTAGCCAATAAAATTTCTTAGAAATACCTGAGTTCACTCAAGCTGGCATGTATGGGTCAAACCAGCATACCAAAGGCTTTTAAAATGGAAATAGATCACTACCCACAGTGGTGCATATGTGAGATGGGTATTAATAGCACTACAAAGGCTTTGAAAATGTAACTGCCATAAGAACCACAGCTCACAGAAGTTGGTTGGGACTTGCAGAATGAACCTAACCATGTAAATTTCTTACTGAAATAAAAATATCAATATTAAAATAAAACAAGGTTGACAGTCTCATATTTAAAATGTTCAGTGTACTATTCAATATTGCTGAAGATATGAGAAAACAAGGAAAACCTTGACTCTCATGAGAAAAGGCAAACAACAATCAACAACGCCAAGAAGACACAGGTGTTGGAATTATCTGACAAATACCTTGAAGTAGTCATTGCATAAATACTCTAATAAGTAATAAAAAACACTCTAATAGTGAATGGGAAAAATAGAGAATCTAGCAAATGAGGAGGAAATAATTTCTATTTCCATTCCATCAAATAGAAATTATGGAATGGAAAATATAAGAAATAAAATTAAAAATCTCACGGGCTGGGCTCAACAGTGGATTGGAGATAGATTTGAATCTCAACTTGAATGAAGCTGAATGATTAATATAAATTATCCAGTAGGAATAACACAGAGTCAACGAGATTTTTTTTTTTAAAGAGTTGATCCTTAAGACCTGTGCGACAGTACAAGAGGTCTCATATTTGTGTCATCAGAGTGTTGAAGGAGGGGAAGAAGAGTGCAGCACTAAAAAAAATTTATATACGTATATACGTATATATATGTACACACACACATATATATATATGCTGAAAACGATGTTTAAAGATGTAAGTATACAGTTTGGGAAAGTTCATCAAATGCTAAGCAGGGTAAACTCAAATTCATGGAAATATAATAATGAGAGTCTTGAAAACTAAAGACAAAAACAAACGAAATCCAATTTTGAATGTAGCCAGAGAAAAACGATCAATTACTTGTAGGGGAACAATGTTCAACTGACAATGAATTTCTCACCAGAAATCATGAAGATGAGAAGGAAGCGGCAAATATTCTTAAAACACTGACAGAAAACAAGTGTAAACCCAGAATTATATTTCAGAAATGAAGGTAAAGTAAAGATGTATTACGGAGGAAGTATTTGGAATGATGGAATTGCTCTGCGCCCTGATTCTGGTGTGATCGCATGACTGTATATGGGTGTAAAGTTCATAACACTATACATCAAAAAGTCAATTTCACTGTATTATAATTAAGCAATACAAATAACAAGGAAAAGAAATAAGAATCTGAAGGCAGAAAATTAATGTATCCATAGATATCTGGATTTTATTGCGCATTTTTTTCTTTCACTACCTGTGCTTTTTCTCTCTCTGTCCCCTGGGTTTAGAAAGAGTGCCATCGTGGATAATATCTAGTGAGGAGGTGAAATTATGGCTATTTTTATAATTGGATAAGATGGCTTTTTCCTCAAATAATAAATACCTAGTAGCAATTTGAAAACTATATTTAGCATTAAAGTCTTTAATATATCCTTTGTTGAATGGTCTACAAATGTGCTAACTGAAAATGTGGCAACCAGTGGCTGCTGTCTCATGATGGCTGTGAGAGGGACTTCTTTGTGGACCCACATAAAAACCTGGAAGTGGGTCAGTAGAAGCTGTCTTATGTAACTCATCAAGGAATGGTGGGAGGGCCAAGATCAGAACTGCTAAGAGCAGTATGGCAGCAGGTGTGAGTTAGGAAGTAACTGATAATAGAATTTGATTTATGTAAGCCTAACTTTAATACTGGACTAATGCTGATCACTTATGGCTTATGGCAATGCTTTTCAAACATTGTTCTAGAAGACCTAGGCCTCAAAGTGGGTGTTTAAGGAGCACCGCTGGTGAGGCTATGAGGAGACCAACTAGATAGTATTCCTAGTGCCTTCCCCAGTCTCCCAGTGTAGGCTACAACATTTGGGTTTCTATGAAGATTTTTATTGGAAAGGGGGTTTTATTTCTAGGAGGTTGAGGGAATGTTGTATGGGTCATACTAAAGATAGACCTACATAAAGACACTCAGCCAGAAGCAGATACAGAGGCAAATCGACCACATTAGTAAATGTTAGTATAACTTTCAAGAAGGAAGTGTGAGGGACTTTTAGGAACAGCTAACTTTTGCAGGAGGTTCAAAATATGCTTTCATAGAAGCTCCTGAAATAGGAATAGGGAAAGGGAAAAAAAAAAAATGCTACGAAAGCCTGTAGGAATGCTATATCCAGTGGTAAGAATCAGAGAAAAACAGTAACACAATTTTCAGATTTTCCAGCTGAACTGCCTGCAAATGAATCCACAGTGCAATAATACCTTCTGGATTTTCAGCACAAGTAATTTTCAGCCACTTCACTGAGCCTATGAGAGAGGTTAAAAAGAATGTGGGAAAGCAGAAGAATGAGAGGAGCACGTGATAAGGAGAGAATGACATGGGCCCTTGGAAGTGAACAATTTAAAAATTGCTAAAGAATGCATAGAAAAGCCAGAAATGATTTTAGAAAGTATGATTTAGGGAGCTGAAAAAGAGGTTTCTTAAATATTGAAGATTAAAGAGAAGAGAGACGATATTCATACAGTCAGAAACAAGAGGACTGTCACCAGGGTCAGCCATGACAGGGTGGGTTCTGGGTCACATGAAAGAGGAATTCTGTTAGGTTGGTGCAGAAGTAATGGCAAAAAACGTGGTTACTTTTGTACCAACCTAATAGATTTAATTCGTTCCTCACAGGTGCATGTCCCTGACAGCCTGTCATAGGGTAAACAGATACTGCCATAGGACCACTATTGATTTGCGAGACACCAATAATACCAGGACAACTGACCCCTGAGTTCCACCTCTTCCGACTGTCTCAAAGAATGTGGGTCAGGTGTGTCCTTAGTCTGTGGGGTCAGCTCGACTCACACGGAGGAGTCCTTTGGTCTTGCTTTTAGTAGTGGAGATAAAACAAGATTTCAAGAATTAAAAAGGAAGACGCTAAGAAAACGAGTTCTCTCTCAGTTCTTGTTAACTTATGTCAAGAGAAACAGACAGAAGTACCAGAGGAGGACATTCACTATTTGAAGACAAACCATTATAGGTTACTGTCATCTCTAGCAAAAACCAACGTTATCCAAAAAGTAGTATGTCTCCAGTACTAAGAAGTTGAAAATTTCTAAACCTCCTTGTCTAAGGGCTGATGGTCAAGTAGAATTAGTATTTTGGTTTTTTTCTTTCTTTTAAATAAAAGTTTGTTTGTTTTTAACCTAGCAATTTTCCTTATGGACCAGTTGGTCAATATGTTTTGGCAACTTTGGAAAACATGTTTAATTATTTCCCCAATCAAACCAAAAAACCCCTTAGGAGCCATTAAGTCTATTGGTTAAGTATGGTTTCATTCCTATACTTCTTTAAAAGCTTTATTATTTACAAATAGACAGTAATGGCTTCATCTGAGCTAATCCAGTTTATCATGCCATTATATATTTAGGGCATGTCCTGAATTTAGAAAAATCCCTTTAAGAATTCTGTACAAACTGCCAAGAGCCACAGAAAGAGCCATTGAACTTTTTTCCCGAATGCAGTATTATCTGTATCCTTTCCCTAGGGAAGATCAGCAATTAACTTCTTGCTCCAGGAGTACTCAAGCAAAACCAATCCAAATACCTGGTCATGATGACTCTGCTTCAGGAAATGTCCCCAACTGGACAGGCAACAATAGTTTACTCTTGGCTGTTAAAGGGTTGGCGAGGGAGAATATGATGCACATTTGTCTCTACCAAAACAACCTCAACTAATTAGTAAAGGACATACGAAGTACACCACTATACCACTTTCAGTGCTCTCAGACTGGTGAGGAGATGTGAGGAACTGGCAATGCTCACTTCCTTTTAATGTCGACTGGGCTACCTATAAGAGAGTCATTTAGTTTTACTTTCTCCGCTTAAAAAAAAAAAAAAGGTTCTGGTGTGCTTTAAAGAAAGATGATATTCCACACTGAATAGTAGTTGACTTTCTTGTATCTACAGAAAGGATAGCTTGGTAAAATATTTACTGCATTGGGTAAATTTTTCCACATATATAGCTATCCCTCTGGGAAGAGAAATTTAAGTCAAACTCAGAGAAATTGTTTTGAATCAATATGAAGGACACAGAACCTCCGGACAGATACATGTATATTATATGGGAATAAATGAGATATGTCCATTCAAGGTTGATACAGCCCTTTAAACTCTCGCCCAACCAGGGAAGCCCTGCTTTGGATTTTGTCTGCTTGGCTGATCATTATATCTCACTTTGTGACCCTCTTGCTTAAAGAATATGTCACATCCTCCCTTTATTTATTGAATTTAGGGCATTATCATTGACTCTTTAATCAAATGGGTGGAGAAAAAAGAAAATGCAAAGATCTTAATAATCACCCTGCAGTGTGGTAAAGGGACAATAGATCACGACGAATACCTGAAAAAAGGAAGTCATAATGCAACTGCTCAAGACAAAGGCGACAGTGAATTATTTGTGCTGGCTCTTCTGGCTTGTCAAAGGTGGGCAGGGATGCCCTAACCTTTCAGATCCTGACCAAACTCTTCAAAACTACCCCAACATGCCTTCAAATACATATTTTGAATAATAACATCAAGGAGCGGTGAAGAAATGTGAGGCTTCTTGAGACTACAGATGCTTCATTTTCCATTTTCTGTGTACTTCTTTTGTTCCAGACAATTCCAGACTCCATTCCCAATTTTTTCTCTATGTGCAAAAACTAAGGCTTTGTGCACTCTGTTGCTATGGAAACAGGAGAGGGAGAAACAGTTTATGTATTTCAAAAGCTGTCAGCCTATATGCTGTAGATTTTGATAACGAAACCTACACACAAACCATCTTCCCTCTACTTCCAATGCTCAACACCCTAACTTGATAGATTGTGTGTGTGTGTGTGTGTTGCTTGGGAAAATTAAGGATCTATTTATTTAGCTTTGCTGCAATCCTTCTTATACTTAATTTAGTGTCCAGGGGACAGAAAGAAGCTTTGGTGACGCAGTTAGAGAAATACAAAACTGTTCTTAATGAATGCTTACTAAATCAGAATGAAGACAGAGTTAGCAGGCATCACAACTCAATTTACTGCCAAAATAAAAAAGATTGAAGCTCTATTAATTTTAAAACAGATCTGAATGTTGCCAGGCTTATATTTTATAGAAATGTAATGTCTGCTATACCCTCTTCAGCTCTCTAATAAAAGAGCTATTTTGAAATTACAAAATACACTGTTTTCCCCCAGAGAACCCAATTCAATAGCTTATTGATTTTTCCTGGCATCCTTAGTCTGGTGTGAAGGGGCTTCTGGGCTCCCAGACCTGGAAGGAGGGAGTGTGTTTGTAATTGATTCATATTCTGTACAGCAAAGCCACCTCCCCATACCCTCCAACTCAAAGTCTTTATGACAGTCCAACCCATTAAGTGCTTGCCTTCCTACTATTCTCAGTTGCTTGCCAGTATTTCCTAATATTTTCAAGAAAATAACTGCCATCGTAAGGTCATTTTTAATCAAGTTTAGATAATACAGTTAAGTGGACCAAGAAAAATACATGAGAACTTTGACCTTCAAATCTGGAGCACACTCCAATAAATAAAGGGTCTGTCCCAGTCATTAAAGGGTCTGTCAGGTTCTCTGCCATATGGCCCCTTTTCCTGGTGCTTATAACTAGATGACTCACTTGAGCCTGAAAATCAGGCCCTCATCTAAAAATGTCTGGGATTGTTTTTCCCCTCCATGAAGAAATACTAGCAATAACTGATCTATACATGCATAAATGATAAGTGAGGGACTAATGAGAACATGATGAACAGCTAGTGATGCTCTTCATTTTCTTTCTTTCTTTCTTTTTCTTTACTAGAAAAGGAATGCCCTTGATCTTAAAGGAAAATAAAAAACACTCAAGTTCAAAATCTACTGGTCACAACATGAGTTTCAGAATTGTATTAGCTTAGTCTCCTGGTTTCTATGTAGTAATTTACCCAGTAAATGAGAATAGTTACAGAAGGATTAGAACTCTTCATAGTAAATTATTGTGTTATTCTTTAAAATCATAGGTATATAACCCTTTTTCTCCAAGGAACTCACAACGTCTAATTGATCTTATCTTACAAATAGTTACCCTGCTCCTGAGAAGTGATACATTTTAAATTTCTATTAAATTGCTAGGGGTAAATAAAACCCAGAGATAGCAAATGGCGTCATCAAGTCTTTTGAAAGAGGATATATGATAGCTTACAGGTAAAATTTTAAAAAACTAAGTCTGACTGATTGAATCATAAGTATGTAGATTTTCTAAATCTCTACTAATTTGGAAAGTTTCTAAAAGGTGTCAAAGGATTCCGCTTTCAGTGGCCCTGCCCTCCTCATAAATTTTGCCAGTTACTTAAATGAGAAAATCAAATGAATCCAAATGAAACCACATTTTCAGATGGTATATGTTGCAAGGAATAAAATATATATTGTACAATAGGATGAGGTTCCAAAAAGATACTAAGATCTTGGGAAGATGGCTAAAGCCAACACAATTAAATTTAGTAAGAATGCAAGTTCCTGATCTTAGGTTAGAAAAAATTAGACATAGTTATGAAAGAACAGCTTGGGAAAGGTGTGAACATTATTTTTATAGATTTTTATAACAACATCACTATGAATCTGCTGTGTATCATATCTGATAAAAGAGCAAACACAGCCTTAGGCTGCATTCACATAATTATGGGATTCTGAATAAAGAAGGTGCTAGTTTGGATGTAATCTATCTGGTCAGACATTCTCTAACAGTCTCACCTGTCTGACCTTAAAAATCACCTGCACTTCCTGATATAGAATCTCCTGGAAAAGAGAGTAGGAAATGAGTTTATTCCAGGGAGATGAGCGAATGCTAAAGGAATTAAATCTATCCTTTAGTTTGATGAACATCTAATGGAACTAGTGATGTTTAGCCTAGAGAAAAAAGATCAAGGGAAAACACAATAGTTGTCTTCACTGTTTCCTTAGAGATAAAAGTAAGACTGATGTTTTGAAGATATATGGGCCAGATTTTTATGTAATACACAATTTTCACAATCTGGGCAGTCCAAAGATTAAATGTACTGCTTCTGTGGGTAGTGAGTTTCTCCATTGCTAGATCTAAGTGTTAGATGGGTAATTAAATCAGTCTTTGAGGTTCCTACTAAACAAAGTTTATAATTGTGATTCTAGAACTTTCTAGAGTAACGCATAATACAGTTCTCCCTGGCCAAAGATAACAAAATATATAATGGACTGATACATTAAAATATATAATTTGTAATGCATCCAAACAATGGAAAATATGGAGCTTTATCTACCCCATGTATGTAACAAGGAGATTTTATTAAAATTTTCACTTCTAAAGCTGATATAACAATGCATCTGTCAATGAATGAAGGATGGTCTTTATGCTTATACACTTTGATGCAGGTATGCTGAAGCACAATTATCCCAGCTACCACCTGTAACAACCCTCCTGCAGATTGAATGGTTGAGCAAAAAAGACATTTAGAGGTGGTTCTAGGACTTGGGGTAGAAGCGGAATTAGTGTTTAATGGGTACAGAGTTTAAACTGGGGAGGATGGAAAAAGTTCTGGATATGGATGGTGGTTATAAGTGCATAACAATGTGAATGTACTTAATGTCACAGGACTGTGTACTTGTAAATGGTTAAAGTGGTAAATTCCATTCTGTGTATTTTACCACAAGAAAAAAATTAGAGAAACCCAGATATTCTCACTCTGAGTGATGAAATTCATCCCCTGGGCACTTTCAGTAATTTGGTCAGCATATCCATAATGAAATCTTCATCATAAAAAAAACTGCTTACCAGATCCTTCTTGGTCTTTTCCTCTCACAGAAGATGTCTTCCCTTTTCCTCTCACTTCTTCCCTTTTCCTCTCACAGAAGATGTCTCCTTCTGAGAGTATCCATAGAAACAGGGACACATATGTGGGATATGCCGAAGGTATACATGTGTACTTGAGCGAAGGAGAAAAGATTTGATCCTAACTTTTAAATGCAGGGATTGAGATGCCAGATATGATAGGATAAAAATTACCACTTACCTATGGGAAGGAAATGGAGTTATAGACTACAACTATTAAAGGAAGAGAACCCACAATGAGATGTGATTCTCATTAAATTATATATCTTAGAAAGTATAGAAGGTCTCTTATTTGTAGTATAAGCTGTCATTTTATTATACATAAGATTCAACCAGTAGAGTTTGTTTGCAATTCAGGTTTACTGGCCCCCACCTATTGGTTCTGATTCAGTAGATCTTGGGTTAGGAAATTTCAATTTATAAAAAGAAATCCAGATGTTTATGATGAGACTTGCTGAAGAATACATTTTGAGAAATACTAAAATAGATTATAGCCCAATGATTCTCAAACTTCTTGCCTCAGAATCCCTTTTTATTCTTAAAAGTCAGTGAGGACACCAATGAACTTGTATTCATGTGGGTTATATCTGTCACTATTATATTGGAAATGGCCATTTTCACAATATTGATTCTTCCTATCCATGAGCATGGTATATTCTTCCATTTGCTTGTGTCCTCTTTTATTTCACTGAGCAGTGGTTTGTAGTTCTCCTTGAAGAGGTTCTTTACATCCCTTGTAAGTTGGATTCCTAGGTATTTTATTCTCTTTGAAGCTATTGTGAAGGAAGTTCATTCATGAGTTGGCTCTCTGTTTGTTACTGGTGTATAAGAATGCTTGTGATTTTTGCACATTGATTTTGTATCCTGACCCTTTGCTGAAGTTGCTTATCAGCTTAAGGAGATTTTGGGCTGAGACAATGGGGTTTTCTAAATATACACTCATGTCATCTGCAAACAGGGACAATTTGACTTCTTTCCTAACTGAATACCCTTGATTTCTTTCTCTTGCCTGATTGCCCTAGCCAGAACTTCCAACACTATGTTGAATAGGAGTGGTGAGAGAGGGCATCCCTGTCTTGTGTCAGTTTTCAAAGGGAATGCTTCCAGTTTTTGCCCATTCAGTATGATATTGGCTGTGGGTTTCTCATAAATAGCTCTTATTATTTTGAGATACATTCCATCAATACCAAATTTATTGAGAGTTTTTAGCATGAAGGGCTGTTCAATTTTGTCAAAGGCCTTTTCTGCATCTTTTGACATAACCATGTGGTTTTTTGTCTTTGGTTCTGTTTATATGCTGGATTAAGTTTATTGATTTGTGTATATTGAACCAGCCTTGCATCCCAGGGATGAAGCCCACTTGATCATGGTGGATAAGCTTTTTGATGTGCTGCTGGATTTGGTTTGCCAGTATTTTATTGAGGATTTTTCCATCAATGTGCATCAGGGATATTGGTCTAAAATTCTTTTATTTGTTGTATCTCTGTCAGGCTTTGGTATCAGGATGATGTTGGCCTCATAAAATGAGTTAGGGAGGATTCCCTCTTTTTCTAGTGATTGAAATAGTTTCAGAAGGAATGGTACCAACTCCTCCTTGCACCTCTGGTAGAATTCGGCTGTGAATCCATCTGGTCCGGGACTTTTTTTGGTTGGTAGGCTATTAATTATTGGCTCAATTTCAGAGCCTGCTATTGGTCTATTCAGGGATTCACCTTCTTCCTGGTTTAGTCTTGGAAGAGTGTAAGTGTCCAGGAAATTATCCATTTCTTCTAGGTTTTCTAGTTTAGTTGCGTATAGGTGTTTATAGTATTCTCTGATGGTATTTTGTATTTCTGTGGGGTCAGTGGTGATATCCCCTTTATCATTTTTTATTGCATCTATTTGATTCTTCTCTTTTTTCTTCTTTATTAGTCTTGCTAGCGGTCTATCAATTTTGCTGATCTTTTCAAAAACCCAACTCCTGAATTCATTCATTTTTTGGAGGTTTTTTTGTGTCTCTATCTCCTTCACTTCTGCTCTGATCTTAGTTATTTCTTGCCTTCTGCTAGCTTTCGAATGTGTTTGCTCTTGCTTCTCTAGTTCTTTTAATTGTGATGATAGGGTGTCAATTTTAGATCTTTCCTGCTTTCTCTTGTGGGCATTTAGTGCTATAAATTTCCCTCTACACACTGCTTTAAATGTGTCCCAGAGATTCTGGTATGTTGTATCTTTGTTCTCATTGGTTTCAAAGAACATCTTTATTTCTGCCTTCATTTCGTTATGTACCTGGTAGTCATTCAGGAGCAAGTTGTTCAGTTTCCATGTAGTTGAGCAGTTTTGATTGAGTTTCTTAGTCCTGAGTTCTAGTTTGATTGCACTGTGGTCTGAGACACAGTTTGTTATGATTTCTGTTCTTTTACATTTGCTGAGGAGTGCTTTACTTCCAACTTTGTGGTCAATTTTGGAATAAGTGTGATATGGTGATGAGAAGAATGTATATTCTGTTGATTTGGGGTGGAGAGTTCTGTAGATGTCTATTAGGTCCGCTTGGTGCAGAGTTGAGTTCAATTCCTGGATATCCTTGTTAACTTTCTGTCTCATTGATCTGCCTAATGCTGACAGTGGGGTGTTAAAGTCTCCCATTATTATTGTATGGGAGTCTAAGTCTTTTTGTATATTGGAAGTGAATACTGATAATAAAAAAAACTTAATTCATTTACAATTATAATAAACTGTTAAGTAAATTAATGAATTAAATTAATGAATTCTAAAAGCAATATTTTTACAACAGAAAAACTGGTGATAAGAAGACCTTGTTTTACAATTTTGCACATCTTAGTGTCTGGCTTAATAGGAGACCTATGAATTCTCACATATATGTCTACATTCAATTTGATGAAATATGTTGTTTTTCTTGAAGCACATGAAGAAAACTCAGCCTTAAACACGTAAAAGGACGATAAAATATCATTTTAATAACCTTTCCATATATTTGTAGACATTGTTCTTTGATGCTATACCAAAGCTCAACAAGTGGCAGTTTCTTAAAGGTTAGCTACCACTTGAAACCTGAAACCATATAAATAAACATTTTCTTCTCTGTTACCTTAAAATCTATTTGTCTATCTTGCACTAATTCATTATTTTGTAATGATAAGCATTTATTACTTGTAAAATATTCTTTTTAAAGTTATACTGAGCCTTCTAAATGTTGAAATCTTTTGTTAGACATCAATCATATCACATATATTAACTTCACTGCTGATCTAGTTAGAGTAGTCTTAACATACCGGGACACTACCAAGATTATGATAGTGAATAAAATTTTTCCACAATTGTAATTATTGTTTGAAAGCTTCAACTTCATATCTTACAACAAATACTGTAATTGTTTTCCTTGAAGTGTCAAATTCAGCTCATTTTAGAAAATGATGGCCAAATATATAAGTCTAGTAACCATAATTTGTGAGTTGTTCTTTGTAGTTAAAAAAAAAAAAAAAATTCCTCTGTGAAAATGACAGCTAGTTCACCTTGCAACTCAACTACACACATGCATTAGTATGCAGCAAATGTACACTGTGCATATTTCTATTTTATAGCAGATACTCAACAGATGTGTACTCGGGTTGAGATTTAATAAAATTAATCATTTTAGCTACTTCATGCAATGGGATTCTTAAGAAATACTGATTTTTTTTTTTCCAATTGTGAGTGTGTGATGGTGAAGATTATAACTGCTAGTATATATTTGGTGGCACTGTGTTGGTCTACAATTAAGGTTACAGCCACTCTTCCCATCATAGCTTTTGCATCACGTGTGCAAAATGAACAGTGTTAAACAAGCAAGTAATATGTTAGTATTATTTGGGGAATAGTCTTGACCTCACAGACCCGAAATGGCCTTGGAGATAACCATGGATCTGCAGACCATACTCTGAGGACCTCTGATCTACACTATCAGGCCAGTGTTTACCTATGGAGGTGCTGAGGTTAACAGCAATGCTAATGATTAAGATGGCAGCAAGTTAGACAAAAGACAGAAAATCTAGTGATCAATAGATCAGGTTGGTGATTATAGTTAACAATAACCAGCTGTACATTTCAAAATAGCTAGAAGAGAATAAGTCAAATGTTCCTAGCATAAAGAAGAGATAAATATTTAAGGTGACAAAAATCCCAATTAGCATAATTTGAGCTTTATAATATGAATGCAAATTATCACCAAAATATGTTCATTCTATATAAATTTTTAAAAAATGATTAAAATAAAAATTAAATACAAAATGGAAAAGACAAATATTAAGGTAATGCATATTGCCTCTCCTCAGAAAAAAAGATAGCAGCCGACATTATTTGTGCCACATCTTTTTTTTTGGTTTAACATTTTCTTGAATCCTCACTAGAACTCTATGAGTTACATACTATTATTGTCTCCATTTTACAAGTGAGGAATATGAGGTACAGAGAGGTTAAGAAAGTTGCACAAGATCACAGAATTGTTAGGTGACAAAACCAGAACTGTCCTTTGGACCCTTTCCTGCAAGTAAGGTAGGCATGCATGGGGAAGAGGCACTGCCCAGGGACTGAAACCCAGGACATCTGAGGTAAACCACCAGAAGAAATAGTTTATAGAAAGTTATTAAGGTTATGTTTGCATGAATAAATACTAAGAACCTGTCCCATTTATACATAGGTGTTAATTACCTTAACGTAGTTCATGTCGGTTTTATAAACATCCATTTCTATACTTTGTATTTTATCTTTTCTTAGTTTGGTCAAGTAAACGTAACTAAATCTCTTGCTTTAGCCTTAGCTGCCTGCTTCACAGATGATCTTTTACAATGAAATTTACCAAAAGTGACTCCCAACTTACTCAGCCATGTAAAAGATAGACACATTTATGTGTCTGTTCAATATAAACTGGAGAAGAGGCTTTGCCACTGCACACTTGAAGAAAAGACACACTCTCAGAAAGAAGCTCTATGAGACTCTAGGCAATCTAGAGACTAATCTGTTTACAGACATCTGTTACCATCATCAGAGGGGCCTAGCCCACACGTAAATGATTATAGTCTTTTCAAATATTTAACACTCATTATACAGCTAAAATACTTTGATTTTCCTTATATTTTTGGTGTTTTAGTGTTTCACTTTCATAAGGAGACTATTAAGATTTAGATTTAACTAACATTTTTTGTCTGTGCCCCTGCTCACACCGTCCTGTTTTTCCCCTTTCCTATTTTACAAGTCCAGTAACTTCTAGTAACTTCTACTGTGACTATATTAACTTATCTTGTTTTGTATTTTTTCCATCCACCTTCAAAGGAAGAAATCAAAGCTCAAAAAAGTTGAGGAACTCACCCAAGGTCATACGGATCTTAAACTGTGTTTCAGCCACAGTGTTAGCCTAAACCCTCTGATACCAAATTCAGAGAAATATTAAGCACATAGAATTCTTACTACTAGACATATCCTAATCTATATGAACTGTATGCTTTTTTTAAGACAGGCTGGTAGCATTTATTCAGGCAAGATGCCTTATTTTACTCAGTAAACACTGTATTCTGAAATAAGAAAGCACGTATGAGTAAATCAGAGTTAACTATTAGCAGTCGAAGATATTTTTCCTTCCAAATGGTAATTCATTGCCAATGAAAGGACAAATACTACTACTATTTGAATAGTAAGTAGAATATGTATGAATGGAATAAAGAAAGCATGAAGTAGAAATGCTGCCACTACCTTCTTTGCAATTTAGCATCGTTTTCTCTTCCATGAAGCCCAAAGAACATTGCTTCAATATTCTTTTCAACACAGGACTCCAAATAGCCACTACCAACTGATCATGGTTAACAATTTAAGATGAAGCCATTTTCTTCTCTGGTTTAAAGTAAAATTTCATCTGTGTAAACAACCAAGTACTATTTTTGCTCTTAGAAAGATTTATACGTGGAAATAGCATGCTTTTGATCCATAGATGTTTAAGATCACATATATGTTTATTTTCATATGGAAAATAGTCTGATTCTATGTAAAACGTAACTCAATACCTCCTTACACAGACTGGGTAAATTTTCCATTACCAAACAGCATCTTTATCCTCTTATCAGAACCTAAATGCAGCCATTTGCCACTTGTTTTTCTTCTATGCCCTTCAGTAAGTCAAAGGAAGATGAGAGTCAGAGTTCTATGCCACTGGGATCCAAAGAAAATGAGTCATACACACCTGAGCACTATGAGCTCCAGTTCAGACATCCTCTGTTGCTCACTCCTCAGCCCTTGCATGCATACTCAAAAAAGAAAAGCATAGAATTGAAGTCTTGTATGAGCTCCCCAGAAGAAATCCCTTAGTTAATACTAACTGGACTCTTAATCAACTGCCCAATTCCCTTGGGCTTTTCAGAAAAGTTAGGCTAGGTCTGAAGATAAACCTCTAATAAAAATTAAGGTGATTATTCATTGCAGTACAATAGGAGAATCAACATTTCCTGGTAGACAGCAGGGAATTGTACAACCCACCAGCTGTGTGCTCACATCGAAGCGCTCCCACGGGTGCTTTCAAGCCTCAATCAGGACAGTGATAAGGGAACTATATTGGAAATGAGGGGCTGCTGATGGCTCAGGTGAGTCGGGCAAAAATAAAGAATCAGACTTCAAAGGGTTGTGTGCATTAAGAGAAGCACAACAAAGGAGAAGGGAGAGAGCTGCCCCACATCACCAACTCTATCATGGAAGCTCTCCTTATCATTCCGCTCCAGTCCTGTGATTATGAGGAGGGAGTGAAAACATCCACTAATCAGGGCAGTGTGGTGTGCTATTCAGAAGCTCATAACTGGCAGTAAAACAGAAAGGCCCATGTCTGCTCTGCTGAGTAATTTTCCACACTGAGGCCCTGAGCAGAGATGTCGTGTCATTTGTAACATCTGCCTTGGCATCCAGGAGCCAAAGTAAGCTAGTTAGGGAGTTGCATGGCTTCTTTCTCCCTCTTCCTGTGACAAGTCTGAAGGACTCAAAGTTGTCTGTAAAGAAAACTAGTCTGAGCTCTTCAGAGAGTTGTCAGTTCGATGAAGATAAGGCAGAAGAGTGTATTGGAGGCTAAGGAGATACTCTGGCTTCTTATTTACCTAGAAGAGAGGGCAGAATTAGCGTCAGATATGGAAGGAGAAACCAAGTATCAAAGCAGAAATGGTCTGGAAGGGAAATCTTCATAGCTGCACAGACTCAGTCTCTATGCTTCATTAATTTTTTTTTTTTTTCATATAAGACTATGCCCCAATGATAGTGATAGAAGTCAATACCACTGCTAACTCCAAGGACACTTGAGTTTTTAACCTTTCCTAATTATTCTAAAGCCCATATCCTAGCCCAGTGCCTTTTACTCCTAATGTGTACACAAATAACCTGGGGATCTTATTGGAATAATAATTCTCCTTCTGAAATTCTAGATTGGACTGAGTATCTACAGTTGCCAACTGATATCAGTGCTGTAGGTATAAGCACTCCCTCTGCAGTAGCATGGTACTGCATCACAATTTTGGGGGGTCCTGGCAGGGCCAGGAAACAGTAAAGGCCAGTAAACAGCCTTTACTTTTATCTTTCCCTCATAACTAAGACTTAAAAAATACTGTCCAAAGTGCAGTTATAGTATATAAACCACATCTTGCCAATAGCAAGTCTTATTCCTCATATGGATGAGAGACATAAAGATGTAAAAGAGGACTCACCCAGGCCTAAACAGGTGTGGGTGGCCGCTTTCTAATGAGTTCGAGGGTAAAGTAAAGCTATATTGGGTGTGTGCCCAAGGCATACACCTGTGCAACTGCATATTCAGAGAGCCCAGAGAAATTGGAAACTAGAAATATGGAACCTCTTAACAATTTGGCACTTAGGAAATGTATCAAAGTGACACAAGGCAAATCAAAGCCATTAGCCATTCCATCTAAAAATTAAAGTCCCAGGACCATTCAGTATAGCTTCTCTTTGCCTTGAACCATATCATGAAGAATGACTCTCGGCTGATGGTTTCTTTGGTGCAAGGCCCTGAAGTAGGTACTACGGGGCATGTGAAACATGAAGAACACATAGAGTATGACCTCCAGAAGTCTGCTGAGGGGCTGGGGAATGGAGTATCGAATGCACATTCTTGTTTGATGTATTTCTATTATTTTCCTATACAATTTCCACAGGACAGTTATTGCTGCAGCAGTTCCTAAAAGACTGGCTACATCTAGCAGCCAATGCCAAATTGAAGGTTTGTTGCACCAGGATTGCTAAATAGTAATTTTAAACACATTTATACCAAATGATCCCATACTGAAGTGATTTTCAACTTTTCCACTGCCCTTTCTGTATCCAAAAGACTCTGTGTTAATCATGAATGGGTTCTGCCTCACAGCTTCTTTGAGAGGTTCATCAGTATTCCTCTTTCCATTTTACAGATGGGAGGACTGGGCAGAGAGACATTAAGTGACTGCCCAAAGCAAAAGCTGGAATCAGAGACTGTACTTGGGCCCTTCACTCTCGCCCTTAACCAACTGAGACATCCTGGCTCTGTTACCCCGGCTTCTTGCGCACACCAGGCCTGCCAACCACTTTAACAGCCAGCAACAGACGAGTCATTATGAGCTGCTATGTAGGGAAAAGAAAATATAAGCCAGATTCTCATCCTATATAACTCTAGGGGAACTTTAAATCGCCAGATGTCAATCTGGAACCTCTCCTGAGTGCTCCAGCTCTCAGGCACAGATGGGAAAAATTAGGCTTTAAGGATACTTTCTGGGCAGACTTGGAGTCCAGAACTCAGGAATGGGACCTGGTGCTCCAAGGCTTGCAACCGTCCCTTTGAAATATGTCATTTAACCTTCCCAGACTCCAAATCTCATCCGTAGAGGAGGCTTATTTTTCTCATTTGTCTATGAATCAGAATGTTGTGTTAGAGAATAGGCTTTGTTATTGGCAGACTTGGACTTGTATCTTGTCCTCACCTCTCATTAACTGTATGACATTGGGCAAGTTATTCAACCTTCCTGGGCTTCAGTGTTCTGGTGTTTGAAAATTTAAACATTCCAGAAGCCATTTTCACAATGATACAGTGAGGGTTAGATACGACTAAATAACTAAAACGTTGCTGATACATAATAGACACTCAACGAATGTCCTATTTTTCTCATTTCTTGTTGATATTCATGAATAAAATATCTTGGAAATATTCGGTAAAGAGAAATAATGCTGATATATTAATCCCATTTTAATAAGCATTCACTCTGGGTCAAAAATATATCAACAAGTTATCTCATATAGAAGCAAGGTAATTGAGATAAATTAACTGGAAAAAATAGAATACTAAAAAGGAGTTAGTTAATTGTCCTCAAATAAATGAACTGTTTTCATTCAATAAATTATGGCTTCCTATTAGTTTTCACCTCTGCTGAAAGACACAGTAAAATGTGTTCAGAATGAAGTAATGTACAAAGAAAAACCTGAAAGCAGTTAAAATCTAGAATATTTTTCTAGGAGAGAATGAACAGAAGTTTATGGAAAAGCAGATATAACCCCAATTCAGGCCAATAAAATCAATGAAAACCTACAATTATACTAGCATTCTAAGACAATAGATGACAAATATGGGAAATTGTGAGATTAATTTTAAAAACTATTAAGAAGAAGAAAGGGTTTACAGAGATAGCCTAATGTGGAAGAAAGAGAACAGCTATTTTTATCCTGAATTTGTAACTACCCTTTTCACCCTAGGTAAGTTAAATATTTGGTCCAAGTCTCCTCATATATAATGGGAACTATTGAATTAACTTAGTTCTAGTACAATTTTAGGTAGTTGGTTTCTTGGTTTCTTTCTGATTTAAAATGTGTCTAGATTTATAAAATAAAGGGCATTTAATACTCTTTAGAATCAGACATACTGTATAAGATGAGGTATATCTACTATAAATTTCCATCCATCTATTAATAAAATGATCAAAACCACTCTCCAGTCTGGAGGCAGGATGATGAACTCAAGGTCACATTGCACAGCACAGTGCCTCTCTGTCTGCCCACAGATGATCAATACAGTTTTTTTTTTTTTTTTTTTTTTTTTGGAATAAAAGACTGCACAACCTAATCCCAGACATGAGCTCCATAATTCGTTCCAGGATTAATCTGACAAACCTACTATGTGCCAGGCAGTATATTTATTTGCAGTGGTATTTGGATATGACATGATTACCATATTTTAAACGTAATTTACCACCATTTGATTCAGAATTTTCCCCAATATTCTCGAAGGCAAACGAAATTAGTTGACTTGTATTATATGGTAAAAGCTGCAAAGGACAGTGTGCTGACCTTGGTCTGCTAGTTTGTCTCTTGGTGGCAGATGCTCTCAGGGAGGAAAGTTGAGATAAACTGGAGGATTAGTAAAATTCTGAGGGTAAAAGAATTTCAGCCTTTAGGCAATGGAGTAATGAAGCATGGCAAAGCAAGTCACATTACCTATATTAACCTAGAAAGGAAAATGAGTTTTCCGTTACATGTAGACCTTATTAATGAATAATCACTACACTGTTCATAACTCTGCCTATATTGGAGAAGATGAAGTGGACCAGGATGAGCAGAAAAGATGTCAGCAAGTAAATTTTCACGGGGCTTTGACATGCAGACTGATTTTCAAATGCTTTGACTCAGAGGACTCAGAAAGTAAAGGCAAGGAACAAGTAGGTGTATAGAGTGTCATTTTGGTGGGTGAATGAGTCATACCATAGGTTTCTTTCCTGCAAATGGTATTGTCACAGCGTCTGCTTAAGTTATTTGATCCAAGCTTTAAAAAGAAACATTGCAAGTCTTCCTTTCAGAAAGGAGACCCTAAGGAGTTTAAAAGAAATTATGGTTTCTTTTCATCAACACTGCTACAAGCCTTACTGCCACCAGCACTAATTACTGTAGCTCACAAACCCTGTACTCTTTCTTCAATTTAAGGCTTCAAGAATACTCAAAGCTAAACACTGGAAATCCAACACGGATGTGGGCTTTTTGCTCTCATTTTAAAATGCATTATATAAGAGGGAGAATCCTTATCTGAAACTACAGGTTTGAACACACCGTAGGTCTTAAATTAGACCTCTCTCTGAAGCTTAGTAACAGAACGGTAGATGGGAACACAGATACAGCTGAAACTTATATTCTGGTGGTGCAACTGCAGTGCCTTGTCTATAAAGAGGCTAGAAAAAGATGGGCATAAACTGAAAGACTAATACTAAACAGCTGTGCTTATTTGGGGACAAAATGTGCATTGTCGGGAATGTTTTCTTGAGATTTATTCCTAGGAATTATGTACATATGGAAGTCAGGTTGACTCTCCTTTGGAGGAAAATATTTCCCCCCATTAGAGAAACAAGCTTTTTTAATCACAGTGGTGTTGAAGGTAGAATTGTAGGAAATCCTAAACAAAGGAACAGTCCATCTGAAATTTGCAATATCATTTAGACTTTTCTTTCTTCTCGTAGAGCATATCCCTCTGTTCACATGATTCTGTTGTACTTACCACACTATATATTCGTCATCTCTTTGTTGGTCTTCTCCCCTCCTTACTCATTATTGCTTATATCTTATAGAACAAATATATATTATTAAAAAGCCTGATTTAGAAAAAAGTCTCATATACACACTTATAATTTGTTCCTTTACCTTTTTAAAATTCATTTAAAGATATCAAAATATTATATAGAGTTTAGAATTTAAAGGGACTAAATCACTCATAACCTCAGTGCCCTAGCCAGCAAATGTTATTTTAGGAAATGAATATTTTTTTGGAAAAAACACAAATCTAAAATTAAAAATCATTTTACATCTCTAGGTAGAAAACATAAAATCATACTCAGAGTGTTCTTAAAAATATATTTCCTATATTTAAATTTCCTTAAAAGCCATAACACTTCATCAAGATGTCTTAAGTGGGTGAAGATGATCTCATTTAGCAGATGAGGAGAAAGAAAAAGAGCTTTACACAACTATTTCAATGACAAAGAATGGATTAGATTTAAAGCGATACTTCTAGTTCAGGATCAAATGGTGGTGACATACTTTCAGGGCATGGGCAGGGAATGGGTTTGGAATTGTTTTTTGTATCAAAAGGTTGGACTGAAAATTGCCTTGAAAATATCTTCTAAATTGTAGGCCTGACAAAAAAATTATTTGAGGAATGTGTCTGTTTTTATATTAGACTCAAATTTTCCAAGAACAAGATCTAAGCAACCCCTTGACTGGTAGGAGTTGTGATTTATACCTGTATTATTTTCCTATGTTGACAGATAAGATCACAAGGCTCTGCTTTCTGGAAGCAATAGAGAATATTTCATGGGAAATATAAGTAAATACAATTTGATTTTTAATTTTTCATATTTAGTACTGATATAAAAATTGATTATTATAAAGCCAGTAGTAACTTAGGTATCTTAAAACAATGGTTTGTTTTTGCTCTTATATTCTTAAATGAAAACAAGATATTGATCTCTAAAATAAATTTTTAATGTTCCATTTTCCCATAGCATTGTGGTTACGGTAAACAAAACAGTTTAACAGATATGATTTCTCTCCTCCTGGAGTTTGGTAAAGACAGTTGGTTTAAGATTAAAATGACCCTTCTACTTCACATATCAGATAGTTAAGCCTCATGTTGCCTGTCAGTGTTAGGAATAGATTTGGTGATCTCAAACCAACACAGCATAGTTAACGCAGAAGGGGGTCAGAAGAGAAAAACTTTTTTCCTTCACTAAAGTATTTGATAAAAATTGTTTCTTCACATTTTCTGTGACAAATGTATGCAAGTGAAAAAAAAAAAAAAAAAAAAAAAAAACAAAAAAAAACCTAGCTCTTTTTCGATAGGTTTGAAGGAATGAGAAAGTAGGTCAATAACTGATCAGAGTAAATTTTAGCCAAATCTTTATTATATCAATACCTACACCATAAGTAAAGTACTCCATAGTCAAATGAGAAATGCTGCCTATTGAAACCAATTATTCAAATATTTTCAAACTGTTTTTGAGGATTAAACTGACTAACTCCTCTTTAGGCTTCCCAGCCCCTAGGTGCCACTCCGTGTGTCTTTACATGATTCTAGTTAATCCCAGGCAATGTGCCTTGCATTAAATAGTGCACAGAATACAGCTGGTGAGTGATCTACTGCCCCAGCACAATGCTTGGCCTTTCAGAAGGACCTAGAACCATCAGCTTCAAGGTAGAGCATTAGAAGTTTTATAGGTATTAGCCATGGTTGACAAAATGCATGTATTAAATATTTAGTTAATGCTGGCTTCTGGCATAGGATTTCTAGGAAATCCAAGATAAGAAGTAGGATGGTAAGAGAAATGGATTTCTTTGACAGTCTTTAGCCTTTAAGGAATTTCATAAGCATCCAAACTATTGCCAGAGGTAACACGTTTCCCATTCTTACCGTAGTGACAGCAAATCCAGGCCTTTGGATTGGAGCACTATTTTAGGAATTTCTTGTAGCTCAATGCATATTTCTTGTAACAAGTTAATTCCAAACCACCCCTTATGATATAAATGATTACTCAACCATAGTATGTGCCAGGCACTCTGCTAGTCATTGAGAAAAAAACGAGATGAATAATGACAGTGGTTAGAATTGCAATGGAGGGTAATAGGTGCTATAAACAAGGAATACCCAAGGAAGAGTAGGGTGGGAAATTTGCTGAAGGAATTTTAAACAGAAAATGTGATACTTAAGTGGAGACAAAGCTAGACAAAGTTTAGGAGGGCATTCCAAGCAATGGGAAGACTGCATAAAAAGAAGTGTGGGTGTGGTGGCTCACACCTGCAATTAGAGCACTTTGGGACGGGGAGGTAAGTAGGATTGCTTGAGCTCAGGAATTCGAGACCAGCCTGAGCAACATATCGAGACCTTGTCTCTACTCAAAATTAAAAAAACAAATCAGTCAGGCATGACGGTGTGCACCGGTGGTCTCAGCTACTTGGGAGGCTGAGGTGGCAGGATTGCTTGAGCCTAGGAGATAGAGGCTGCAGTGTGCCATGATCATGCCACTGCACTCCAGCCTGACAGAGTGATACCCTGTGTTAAAAATAAATAATAATAATAATAATAATAATAATAATAATAATAATAATAATAATAATTTTAAAATGACAGAAGCAAAACATCATAGTGGGTCCTCAGAAATGAAACATGATGCAATTTGTTCCAGGGAGGATGGTTTCAGTGGTGTCTGAGGGTTAGTCCTGTGAGGCCCTGAGTAGACTGGTGAGATGAAAGATCTTGCCTGGATGATCAAGCATGGAAGGGCCTAACTGGCCTGCCAAGGGGCTTGATTCCAACCCATCTGTGATGGAATACTATGGAGGCCACAGAGCATCTGGATCAGACTCATACTTCAAAACAGTAACATTCATTGCAGTATGAATGGTAGATTGAAGGGAGAAAAGTGTAGACACAGGGATATCAGCTAGAAGAACATTGTACTAAAACAAGTTGCAGGTGATCGAGGAAAGGTAGGACGATGATGGAAATGTCAAAGAAATATTTTAGAGGTGGAATTGATAAGACTTAGTTACAAACTGAAAGTTGATGAGGTAAAGGAGGAATCTAGGATGAAGTCCATGTTACTGGCTTGAGAACAGGTGACAGAAAGTAGGTTTGATTATGAATTCCATTTAAATTGATTGAACTTGAGGTATCTGTGAAACATCCAGTTAGAGATGACTATTAGGGTGTGTTATATTATATATGGGTCCGGAGCTCAAGAAGGAGGTCCATTTGTGAAATGAATAATTGTGAGTCATCAGCATATAATCTAAATTAAAGAGTCTTTAGGAGATTAAATATGATGGGGACAGAGGAGACATTTTAATTGAGAGAAGAGGAAGAAGGTGCAGAAGATGAGACACTGCCCCATTAGGAGGATGATGCAGGACATTTCAGAGGTTGTTGCAGGGGTGGTTCTTACTCAGTCTTACAACTGAAGCACAGACACATACCACTGTTCTGAGTTTGGGCAAAAGCCTGAGGCAAAAGGAAAGAATAAAAGCTGATAAAAGGTTATTCGCCTCTCCAACAGTTGTTCTGGAGTTCTGTAACTTGGTCATGATTATCAATAAATAGAGGTACTTATTATCATGACATGTCCTGGAAATGTTCCCCTGAGATGGATGTTTCTAGTCTGCAAAGTGAACAATGAAGATCCTGGGTAAGATGAGAGGGGAGTGAAGGACTCTCTCCTTCAACATGAATGGGTCATCTTGTTCTGACTGTTTACAAGACTAATGTTGTAATTAGGCACTCTCTGGGCTAAACCTCAACCTCAAGGCCTGCCTTTATTATTCTAACACCATATCTTTAAATCCAACTGGGTTTTCAGTCTATTCAAGGGTATCTATTTATATATACATGAGATATCATACTTTAAGAACTTTAATTACTTGGGTGTTATAGTGTCATAAGTACTGGATTTAAACTCAGAACATCTGACTTTGATTTTCTGCTCTGTCACAGATTAGATTTGAGATTAAGTCATTCTCTTTCTCTCAGCCTCTATGCCCAAGTTTATAACATATGACAGGGTTAGACAAGATAACCTCCAAGATTTCTTCTCTAAACTTTCTAGAAGGGGTTGATAGTCAGATACAAGTAAATATATATTCATTTTCTATCTCAGTTATTTACTTGATGAACATGCATTAAACAAATTTAGGTGCCCTCGGCACAGATAAACAAGGAGCTCAGAAACTAGTGAAAATTAGATATATATTTTTCCTTAGGTGAAAACGTATTTTCTCAAAAACTAATTCTTCAAGCTGTGGGTCCTTTTTTTCTTATGAGTCAGGCTTGGCATATGGGTTTGGAGGTCACTGTAGAGGAAAAAAAGCATTTATTGTCCAAAGTGATATCCTGAGAAAGTAATGTTGAAACTGCAGATGCTGAGGAACACAAATAACCACACTTTGGGGAACTTCTAGCAAAGAGTAGTGCCAATAGTTAATGGTTAGAGACATTCTTGTAAGACAGTGATCTAAAACAGCAGAACTAAAACTTTTGAAGTCAGATGTAGGAGATCGGTAATCAAAGGTATGCGAGAAGGATAAGCATGTGGTTCTGGGGTCTTCCTGTGGATATGGAGCTCTGCCTAGGTATCTATGTCTCATGTGCATGAATCTGAGTAGAGACTAACTCAGATGTTCGTATTTCTGGAGCATCCCTCCTCTTTCTTTTCCACCTGCCCCATCCAATAGAATATAAGTTACCCTTCTGTGAGTTATGAAAGCAACTTTCCTACTTATTTAGGAAAGGTAAGATACTGGGGAGATGAGCAAATGCTGATAAGAGAGAGAAAGATCAGCTTTGCAACCCAGAGTGATCTGACTAGGAAGTTAAGCTTGCTGTCTAATGGCATTATCTCTCTTTTCTCATGTTTGTTTCTTCCTGTTCAAGATCTATTTTTTCTTCTGTTGGTAACAGTAATCTATTTTTCTTTTAGAAAACTACTCCACCATCATCTGATGTGGTTCTGATGGCTGTGCATTTCTCAGCTTTATCCTCAGCCTGTGGGTAAGTCCAAGGCTCATGGAAAACCAATTAGACTATCTTTTCTTGGCATTTAGAAATATTGAAGAAGAATGATATATGTCTGGGAAATGGTTGGTGCAAAGTCACTCGCTGGTGTAATGCCCCTTCATTTGGGTATTTGGGGCAACCTTGGCTCTCACCTTCCCAGAGGCTACTTAGCCCTTTCTTCAATTTGCTTTTCTTCTCAATATTCCTTCAATAAATTTCTTATCTCTCTATGCTGTACATTCTAAGTTTATTATGTTCATATTAAGTAGCTTAAACCTCTTCCAGATGTCACTCAATCCAAGGAGCTCTTCTTGTTCAGAGAAAGGTTAGGAAATGCATTTTGAAGTACACTTGGGAGACAAAGGGCAGGGCCCTGGGTCCCCTGTTTGGCTAGGTATAAGAAGAAAAAAAAAAAAAGGAAATTCAGACTGTTTGAAGATCTCTTTTAATTGAAAGAGCTTCTGCACAGCAAAAGGAACTACCATCAGAGTGAACAGGCAACCTACAGAATGGGAGAAAATTTTTGCAATCTACTCATCTGACAAAGGGCTAATATCCAGAATCTACAAAGAACTCAAACAAATATACAAGAAAAAAACAAACAACCCCATCAAAAAGTGGGGAAAGGATATGAACAGACATTTCTCAAAAGAAGACATTCATACAGCCAACAGACACATGAAAAAATGCTCATCATCACTCGCCATCAGAGAAATGCAAATCAAAACCACAATGAGATACCATCTCATACCAGTTAGAACGGCAATCATTAAAAAGTCAGGGAACAGCAGGTGCTGGAGAGGATGTGGAGAAACAGGAACACCTTTACACTGTTGGTGGGATTGTAAACTAGTTCAACCATTATGGAAAACAGTATGGCAATTCCTCAAGGATCTAGAACTAGATGTACCATCCCACTACTGGGTATATACCCAAAGGATTATAAATCATGCTGCTAGAAAGACACATGCACACGTATGTTTATTGCGGCACTATTCACAATAGCAAAGACTTGGAATCAACCCAAATGTCCATCAGTGACAGACTGGATTAAGAAAATGTGGCACATATACACTATGGAATACTATGCAGCCATAAAAAAGGATGAGTTTGCGTCCTTTGTAGGGACATGGGTGCAGCTGGAAACCATCATTCTTAGCAAACTATCACAAGAACAGAAAACCAAACACTGCATGTTCTCACTCATAGGTGGGAACTGAACAATGAGATCACTTGGACTCGGGAAGGGGAACATCACACACTGGAGCCTATCATGGGGAAGGGGGAGCGGGGAGGGATTGCATTGGGAGTTATACCTGATGTAAATGATGAATTGATGGGTGCTGACAAGTTGATGGGTGCAGCACACCAACATGGCACAAGTATACATATGTAACAAACCTGCATGCTATGCACATGTACCCTAGAACTTAAAGTAAAATAAAAATAAAAATAAAAATAAAGTTTATCTGTGGCATTTCTGTTCTAAAGAGAGAGGCTGTGAAAGTAGAAATCTTCCTTGACAACATAGGGGCTTCTTTAGAGGTTGAGACATATCCCTGGTCATGAGGCCCACTGCTACTGCAGGAAGATGGATTTCATTTGCCCCAGCCTCTCTCTCTTTTCTGGTAGATAATGTAGAACTTTCAGGAGTTTCCTTCAGTTTCCGGGGCCTTGGTTCTTGAACAAAGAGATTCCATTATCTTCTACTCTTTCTTCAGTCTTGTCTACAAGTCATTTGTTACATTACAGCATTTCCTGAAATTTAGCAAATTCTTGAAAAGAAAGATTTAATCTTCTCAGGAGAAGCTGGGGAAGATTTATAGACGCCTATTCTTAACATGTCAAAATGTGGCTTGGCTGCTAAATTTACTGGGACCGCCTACACAGCTGAGGATTTCTGTGACTCTGCTGGAAATAATGGCTTTAGGAGGTAACCAAACAGCATTAGAGAAAAACATTTGAGAGAAAACAGATTCTTAGGATGCAAAAGTATTTCTTGTTTTATAAAAGAGCATTACATTTTTAAGAGCTCATTAAGTTGTTTTCCTTTATGTTTGACCCCAAATTAGAGTTTGGATTTCTTAATTTTCTCTTCTAAAATCATCTGCAAGGTGTTGGTAACTTGAGGTTCCGAGTCTTCAAATGCCATACAAAATGAAAGCATTAATTCTTAGGTATTATTAAGGAATGAATTGAATTCTGTTAGGTAGCCTTGTATAATACTTATTTTTTCTGTGCTTAATCATTACAGGTAATTTAAAATAAATACTTTAGCAAGTGAACCAATAGAAATATTTCACTGTCATCGAACAGAAAGTTAAAAACCTAATTACAAATAATGTTCAATACATACTGTGTTAGTTTCTTCACTCTTTCCGTATCTTTGTTCACGTTACTTAACATTCACCATTTCTCCCCTCATAGATTCATACATTGGCATTTTTTTTTTCTTCATTTCATTGAAGAAAATGGCACTCTGTTACACAAATCTGCTCCCTATTTCTTTTGAAACTGTATTCAGTCAGTCCCCACAGAAAGAATAGGTAATGAAATTCTATCTCTCAAGTGTATGTAGACATATCAATCACTTTAAGTGGAAACAATCATTCCTCTGCCATTTGGAGCCAACATCTTTGAACACAGAAGCAGCACCATTGCTTTCTGTTACTAAAAATAGTTTTTCCATAAAATGCTAAGGTTTACCTTCCAACCACATGCCACAGAGGTCAAGAAAAGCAGATTTCCTGATAACATTTGATTTGAGCAAAGGGAGTGATAAAAGGTACGTTTTGTAATCTGGGTTCAAAGCCGACTGAAGACGTGGAGTCCAGTGAAGATAATCGAGCAGACCTGTGCTGTCACCCTGCTACTATTTAGTGATCTCTGCCCTGGATTGGTCAGGAAGTACAGAGACTTATAATTCTTCTCCATGTTGTTGATAGTCAATACTCCCAACTCTAACATCTCCTATACAATTCAGCATCTTTTCTCCCTCCTAAATAAGCAAAAAACATTTTGGATTTCTGATGCCACCTTTTCTCAAGAATCATTATACACGTTTAGCTTTTGTTTTGATTTCAGTGCTTTAGGAAGTTGGCACCAGGAGATACAGAAAATAAGGCACTTGACCTCTTTCATTGCAACTGCCCCCATCCTGCATGCCTCCCCTACCTGCTATAAACTTAAAAATCCACGCATATTTAAAACACTGCTGGCTAAAAGCATGTTGCTGATGGATTAGAGAAATATCACGTTAGCACAACGCATTCTGGTTACAATGAGGTGCTGCTGTCTCTACCCAGGGCATTACTGCTGTGAAGCAAAACAGCTCTCACTTCCAATCCCCAGATACAGAGCAGTATCAGTGCAGACATATTAAAGAGAAAATTAATAATTTATTTCAAAAATTCATTTGCAGCTGCACTGCAGTGAATTAATTACTTTTTGTATTTCTCCTCTTATTCATCCCTCTCTCTTGCTAATGATCAACTTGGAACTAGGAAAAGGAAGTAAGTATGGTTGGAAGAGGTGGGAGTCTGGTGCTGCCAGAGCAAAAAGCACAAAGTAGTACGTGCTTTTATGTGGGTGCCCTAAGAGACATGATACGTGAAAAAGGATAAGTTAAACTTAATCCTATCTTCTTTACACCAAAACCCATAGAAAACCACATTACTATGTTTAGGTTCTACTTAGTATTTTAGAGGAGAGAAAAATTAAAATCCAGCAAGCAAAATCTCAAGTTATTAAAAAGATTAATCTGTTGTTTATCACTATATCATCTATGCAATTCACTTCCCTGTATGCTCATCAAAATAGACCACACAGACAAAGCAATTGTATAGTTTTGCTTTAGTGTTACATGGAGCTCGTGTACTGACTTCCGGAAGGGTTGGGGTAGACACAGTAATTTTTGCATAACACTTGCTTATCACAACTTGCCAGATGACTCTATGGTGACATTATGGCAAGGTTCAAATCCATAGCCATTTAAATCATTTTCTGAGCTAGAATAGAATAGAAAAATCAGTCCGAGAAATTTCATCTACCAAACCTCAGACTGAGGCAAAGTAGATGCTTTCTTCCATGCTTAAAACGCTCACAAAACTGGAAGATAGTTTCCATCATGCCAGTTCAAGCTACCATTTTAAAGCAAGCAAAAAGATGTGCTTTTTAATATACCTTATTCTAAGTAGCTAGTTTAATGGGAGAAATAACCTTTGTACTAATGAGATTTTGAAAAAACAAATGAATGCAAAAGCAAATACTGAATTTTCTCTAATACCCTCCTTGCTCTGGCACAGGATCCATAGCCATTTGGGTACCAAATGATCCCCTCAGGGATAAACAATTTCCATGGGTGCAATTGGATGTTCTGGCATGTGTATCAGCAGAAAGGGAGAATAAAGTTAAGGGAGAAGACAGACAGAAATCAGTGTTTAATTTTATCCAAAAGATAAGAGACAGAGGAAGAAAAAGAAGTAGAGAGAGGAGGGTATCAAGAACCAACGTTGATGGTGTCAGGGGCAGATACTCCTCTCTTCTGTTCAGTGAAACTATCACCGTGAGAGCCCATTGACTCTTCTGTGAGAATCTGTATAGTTTGCATCATGACACTGTGCCCCAGACTGTCTTAACGACTCACTCTCCCCGTTTTGACACAACCTAACGTGATCAGGAGCTCATCAGCTAATTCAAAATTTGTTTTCTGAAGGTTGAAATGAGACACCATCTAAAGGTGTACTTGCTAGAGTCTCACCTCTGAGTAAGGAAACAAATGCTTTGTGACCTTTTGTCTTTCAGTACTATATGATTTGGGATACTATAGCTCAAAGTATCATTATAGCTCTTTTCTTGGATTTCTAAAATATGCCTAATGAGTAACCAAATTAATCAATCCCAAGTGTCTTGGTGGAAAAGATTTCCCCTCCCAATATCAAAAACCCTTCAGATAAGATGAATACATAATAAGGCCAATGTTTGTTTATGTAGCTGCTGTAACTTAAAAGAGATCTATCTGAAGGAAGCATTTATTCAATATCATCAAGCCACTGATAACTTCCATGCACTCAATATACTGGTTCATTGGCTATGAATGCATTCTTACTTTTACAGCCTCCCCAGAAATTCTTTATCTGAAAAGTTACCAAAAAGCAACTCATCATATCATACAGTAAGAAACCAAAAATCTATACCTAAGACATATTGTTGCTGTTCCAAACAAACCTGGAATATAATTTGATAATTCAATGAAAAATTGTTTGTTTCATATTGTGTATGTTAAAAGAAGTAGCATTAACTGGAATCATCAATCAAAAAATTTCCCCAACATCTCCCGGCAAGTGATTGCAACAGCAGCTGGAAATTTGGTAGACATCTTTCCTTCCTAATTCCTTCAGCAAGAACATTTAGAACGCTGTAATGATTGGCTCTAAGGAATCTTGTGTTTATGAAAAACTATCCTGCTTCTGCCTTATGCATTCAAATTTGTCTCCAACCAGACTCTTTGCATGCCCTGAAAGCTCCCGGAGGCTTTTGACTACGTAGTACTGCCCCCATGTGGGCCAAGGGTGTCAATCGTACAGGGAGCACCTGCATTGCATTTTTGACATTAGCAGAGGGAGGTAAAAACTGTGATTTTTGGTAGTTTTTATCCTATACATTGATTTGAATTTTCAAGGGAAATAAACTTTTCCAGTCTCAGAATTAGTCATAAAAAGTAGCTGGGTTAAGATGCCTGGAAATAAAGAACAGAGGAGAAGGGATCAGAAAATCTAGGCCAATGTTCTCTCTCACCTGGGATTCTTGTTTTTCTCCGCCCAGAAGGTCAAATCGCAGTTGAATTAGTATGCAGATCACATACCCAGCAACTACAGTTCCAGACTAGGGAAGGTGCTAATTGGCTCACCCACCCGAAGGACTGGGGTATCAGTCGTCTGACACATAGCCTCTGAGGGAAGCAGGACTTAATGCAGGACACAATGTTCTCATCACTCTGCACTGTCTCCTATCCGTGCTTCTAGCAAGCAGCCTGGCCATACGCAGCGATGGCTGGAGCACTTTCATAATTATTCCCGCTTCGTAGACTAATGTGTACACTTGGGATTTTAAAATGCTATCTAATTCAGAAGAAATTAAAATTAAAGCCAGTGTCCCTCCAGGCTCCTTTCCCCATACATTTCTCCTGTAGTGTTCCAAATAGTGCTCTAAATAGCATCATGCATAAAAAGGTAGGTTAGAAACTCAACACTGGTGGTGTTAACACCCTTTAAGTCTGTCGTAGCATTGAGAATATGGTTAAAGCTAGTCCCTTACCAGACAGTACAATATGAAAAACAACCCTTTTGCTAGTCCTCAAAAAAGTTAAATAATTAAACCCCTTTTCTAATTCCTTTATGATTAGATAAAATGCCTTATAAATAAATGAGTAAATAAATAGCATCTCTAATATGAAGATTACTTGGTTACTTGTTTGTAATTCCTTTCACTACTGGCCTCATAATTCCAGCTGTTTTGCTCTCTTCTGGGATTGTTTCCGAAAGTTTCCGAAAGAGGTGGGACGCTTCAGAGAAGAAACATAGAATTTCCTAAGTGTTAGCACCCGTCTTGTTCCAGGAAGCAATGATATGCTTAGAGCTCTCTTTGAATAGGGAGCTCTCTGAATCATATGGTATCCATGTTGCTGATGCAATAGGATCAGGAAAAACGACAGCCGTCAGTTGTTGATTAAGTCTGATAACTTACCCATGCTAATGAGGGGGAGGCTTTTCATGCTTCCCCTGCCTAATGTCGCTCATCAAATGTACAGTTATTAAATATTCAGATAATTGTGGTAGTCATAATAGTGGTAATAATAGCCACATGATGACAATGGTGGAAAAAAAGCATCCTTGAATGGAAGAGGTTTCATTCTGCTGAAGCAAATCAAAAGAGGTAGTACTGCTGTGAGCTGTGTGCACAGTGCATGAGCCTATCTAGATGTTCCTTTGTTTTATCATATTTTTAATAAACTAAAGGTAATTAGCTAGATTTCCCAGGATTACTTGGACACACAAAAGTACAACAAATTTTTAGGCAACACAAATACTTCTCCTGATTTGAGTTTGCATTTTGACCTGAAACTAGCAAAGCAAAGCTAATTCTCAACATTGTAATTTACATTCTACTTCAGTTTCTTATTTGTGTTAGTTCAATTTTAGGTCAAATACCCTTGTGGAACCATCTTCTATAAAAAAGACAATTCAGCCTCAGCTGAATGAGACTATTTTTTGTTTGCTTGGTTAGTTGGTTGGTGGGTTTTGCTTTGTTTTTTACAGGTTTGCAGCTGAGAATTTTTTCTTGCTTGTATTTTTCAACTTTTATGTTTGTCAGAGCCTCTAAGTCTGGGGCAGGATGAGATGTGAAGATGTCAAAAAATTCAAGGAACCTTCTATTTTGTAGACTCAAAAGGATTTGATAAGAATACGAATTGTCAGTTTTGCTCATCACTTAGTTCTAAAAATCCATACTCAAAACCTTTCATGATTATCTCTCAGTAGCATCAAACATAATAAAATCAAAATAAACTTCTGATGAAAATCAGGTTTCAAAATTTTACCAGAAGTTTCTTTTCTGTTTGATTCTTTTCGATCAGCACCAGATATACCAGAAACAAGTTTCTCCAAAATCTCATTTTGTTTTAGCAATACTCCTAGCAAGAAAAAAAAAAAAAAAAAGACAAATATGGAAATGATGCTGTTCAGAGTTTTCTTCTGTCACCTCTTTTAACAAGTTCATAAAAACAATACTAGTATTGGCCTTATTAATTTTCCTAATTGAAAATAACATAGTTAATATAATAGACTCAGCTTTTGAATTTGTGGTGATCTTTCTCTTGTAATTAGGAAATTTTGCATCCCTGACAGTTCAGTAGCACTATTTTTTTCTTTTCTCTTAAGTCTAATGTAAGTCTAATGGGCTCATGTAGGCTTATAATGAACAGTTTAGGATTTTTACTCTCAGGTTCCCAATCTTGGTAGGTGACAGTAGTTTGTTTGTATTTGCCTTACGTATTTGATGCTACACAGTAGTGAAATGCAATCCTTTGCTGTCTATACAATTATTGTGATGCCTTTGCAACATGATGTGCTCACTGACACAAGTTTACCTTCTGTTGCCCCAGGCTTGCAACCTTGTGGCATTTGAATGTACCTGTTCCAAAGAAAGTATTGGTCTTACGACAGTTTTGTGATGTGAAATAAGCTGAAAGCAGGCTCAATTGACCCGATTATAACAACATACCTCAGTCTAGAGACTCTTCTAGCTACTGATGATTGCTTTTCTCATATTTGGAAAGACTATGACATGGCCAAGAGAAAGAGAGAGAAATGTCTTTGACCAAGTCTCTGAACTATAGAACTTGTCAGAGACTTTTTTTTTCTTTTGTCCTGAAAAGGAAAGAATACCAGAAATATATTTTTGATACAATAAAGTCCTAGCTAACACTGTTGATGAAACAGCAACAGTTCCTTTTCCAAACTTGCTATTTTGGAAAAGATTATGGGTAGCAATTTGATTGGGAGAGATACCTAAGGAATTGCAAACATATGGTTTTTACTTAGAGTGTATGATTCTATACCTATTCAGGAATAATAATGGATAGCCTGAAGGGGATTTTGGACAATGGCAAAAATCTTCCATCCCTGCTTCTTGGCACTCCTCTGCATATTCACTGCTAGTGTGACCAATTTGGAAGTTTACTGTTTGTTAACTGTTTCTATACTTTATGACATATAATATGTAGAGTAACATAAAACCAGATAGGAATGAGGAATATGCATTTAAATTAACCTAACTAATGGAAACAAACCAAACAAAATATTTATTGTATACCAGTGGCTTTCGTTCCTGTTTCTTCATGAGATCTAAGTTAGTGTTCTTAAGTCTAATTCCCAAAGAAGCTTTCATTGTCTGGGCCCATATGCCAGAATGAACTGCCATTTACGTTGGACCAAGAAAGCAGTAAGCATGTTGGGAAAATTTGACTCAAATATTCCAGCTACTGGTGATACACGAGCAGAAACAGTACATACGTTTTCTTTGAAAGAAAGAATAAACTAAAAACCAGTCACTGAGTACATGAATTTCTCATCACTGCTGAGGTGCCACAAGGCCCCAAGATTCTTCCTTACAAAGCCACCCACCAGAGAGAAAAAAAGAAAAGAAGAAAAATTAACAATTCTAATGTTGGGAAAAATAAGTCAAGAACTGATTCTAATACTTTCCTTACGTTTTTTTCTGGAGCTCTGTGGAGAATATTCTGTGCTGGTAATTGCTCCTAATCAACTGGATGGAAGAGAAAGCAAAAATAAGAACAACCCATTCCTATATATTTAGTATATGCTCAATTCTCCTCTAATATAGAAGACATCTAGGAGAATCCCAGAAAAGGTTTTACTAGACATTTCTTTTCACCTATCACACAGTTCTAATCATTCTTTTCTTGGAGTGCTTTTAATACTTTCCCTGAAAATATGTAGCAGCATAATACTCTGTTATTACGGTACAATTGATCTAGCAATATTTAATATTCTCTATAGCTCAATCGTCACCAAGCTCTAGCCATGCTAGAAAATAGACTTTGAATAAGTAGAACTGTCTCAGCTAACTCATCCCACCTGGAAATAGGAAATCACCATAGGATTGTGATAATCTTTGAAACCTAGTACTTTGGGCAGGGTAAATATTGGGCTCATACATGATGCCTACTCATACAAGGACTCATATTGGGTCTCCCTCAATTATAACTGAGTTACAAAGTTGTCTTGACTTTGTATATTGGAATAAAATGGACTAATATTCATTACAAATAAACTGTACTCCAAACAGTTCTTAGAATAGATACTTCCGAAGAGCTGACAGAACAGAGCACTATTATTTTTATATTATGTGCCCTCCTTATCCAAGGATAAGGCAATACCCTAGACCTAGTATTTATGACAGCCCCTAAAATGACCACCAAGCAATTGTGTATTTAACTCTTAGTCTTTCAATATTTTAAAAATGTTTTTCAGGCATTAGCTAGAGTTCCTCATACTTGCCTCTTTCCATATTGCTTGGATCAGTGAAGACAATTATCTTAGCAGCAAATTAATGTTAACTTCACTACACAAGATTTTGAATAAAACTGAACAAGAAGAGTGATACACATAAACAAAAGCCACATCTTAGGCTCATGAGCTATGCACTTATGTTTTTAGTTGATATAAATTTTGGAAAACTTTCCTTGTATAGCTGTAACCACTAAATTATAACACCCCTGAAGGACTCAACTATGTTTTTTGCATCCCTATAATTTCAGATTACAGAATATCTGACTAGTAGTAGGTACTCAATAAATACCCAATTAAAAAATTAAACCAATGGGACAATGTAACCTATGTTTTGTCTCTTAACATAACACCATATCTTGCAGAATTTTAATAATTAGTCACATCTACGAAGTATATAATAAGCTAACTAGTTCTTCAACACTGACTTATAACTTAATGAAAAAGTTAACTTATTCCATTCCTTTTTACCCTAGACATGTTTCACAATGTGATCTATATGTAACCCTTTTAAAGGAAACCAATCTTCTCAAGTCTCTTCAGAAACTAAAAGGATATTTATAAAAGAAATGATGTTATACCTCAAACCATGAGTATGGAACTGGAAATAGCAATTTGAGCGCAGAAGTTTTTTCACAACTCATGTACTACCCAGTGATCTAGGATCCATGTGGCCTCACAAACTACATATTAGCCACTTGTAGTGTCAAGCTTTAGAACCTGAATGAAAAGAAAAAGAAATTATGGCGAGAAGAGGAAATGACAGAGGAGGAAATGACAGAAGAGGAAATGACACAATGGTGATGGTGGTGAGGACAGAGATGGGATAGTTGAAATCTATTAATGGTAAATCACTAAGAGAAGACCCTAAAACTCCTAAAATCCTTAAATGACCTTGAGTTTAGCTCCATTTCCTTGAGGGCCAGTCCTATTACTGATCATCTACTTAGATGTCTATGAAAGCCCACTACCGAAACCACTCCATATGTATCCTTAAACTGGCTTTTCTTTAGCTAGCTTAAGTAATACTTTATTCCTCATAATCAAATAATCCTAATCAGAAGCACTTGGAGTATTTGCACATTTTTTGAGTAAGTTAAAGGTGTTTTGTTTTTTGCATTACTTAGCCCTCTTCTCTCAAAGGATGATTAAGAGAGATGAATGGAAAACAAGGAAGGAAGGATACTAGAAAGTTAGGTAAGGTCTTACTAGTCTTCGAGGATCCAGGACATAACCCTCACTGATAACTGTGGGCTTCCTTCTGCTTATTGGATGGATGTAATAATTAGCATCAATTTTCTATGTATCTGAGATGAGCTGTATAGACTAGGAAGTCTTATAAAGGCTAGGACACAAGGTAATTCTAATAAAAACTGAAGTTAATAGATACTTCTTAATCTGTAATGTTAAAAATAATCTGAAAGTCATGTTAGAAATGAAAATTCTTATTCAATAGATGTAAAGTAGGGCCTAAGATTCTGCATTTTCACAAGCTTCCATGTAATTTCAATGCTGCTGATCTGTCCGATACATTCTGAGTAGCAAGAACGAAAGGACCCTTTATATAATTACACCACCATTCTCATTTATTCTCTGCAGGATGGTAAAATAGAAGATGACCACTGAAACCAGACGAATTCACCATTTCCAAGCTGTGGGACTTTGAGCAACTCATTTAGCCTATCAACATTTTTGTTTCCTCATTTGTAAAATGGTGAAGATAATATTTATCTTGCAGAATTCTAAAAATTAAATGTTATGAAATATGTAAATTTCACAATAGCGCCTAAGCCAGTGGTATTTATTTTTCGATTCATTCACTATGTTAATTAGAAAACATTTATTGAATAGTATGCAATTTTCTACAATAAATGCTGGAGATGAAGAAATATATGATCTCTGCTCTAAAGAGTTTATAAACCAATGAAAATAAAAGATTGTCTACAGGGTTATATCTCGTGACATATAATAATAAATGCCATAGAAAAAAACAAAATGCTCTGGAGTTTTAAAAAAGGCAGGTTGACAGAGAGGAAGGAGAAAAAGGAAAAATCAGAGTGTTTCAAAAAGGAGACTGCATTTCAACTTAATCTAAATGAGATTGTATCCAATGTCAACTAAATCTGTATTGTTGGATAAGAGTTCATCAAACAGAAAAGATGGGGGCTATCATTTCAAGTAAAGGAAGAAGTTTGTAGAAATCACGGTAATGTGAAAACTGTAGCTTTTTAATGGTACCTCCAGAATTCCAATGTGGCTAGAACTAGGTTGAATTGGGGGGAGGCAAGGAAGACAAGGCTAGCCGCATCTAAAAGCAAAGGCCTTGTATGATACGCTGGGATCCTGGGACAGTCTGCACCTCCAAATATAGCTTTCATCAAACCTTATTACAATTTAAAACTAGCTCAAGTACAACTCTGCAACTCTAATATAAATGTCTGGTCCATAACAGGTACTCGATGAGTTCTTGTTGACAGAATAATTGCATAAATATTAAGGGGAGAGAGCTCTTGGGGAAGGGAGAAAAATGCCTAAAATCATATTCCACAGACGGATCCCATAGACAGCTGCCTGCTTTACTTATCCTGCAGTGACCTTAGCCCATGTGGGGGCTCTAGCATAAATATGCTTCTTAGAGCAACACCAAGTGTTTTTTATTTGGCATGATTGTTACATTATATAACAGAAACAACCATCCCATTATACAATCTATTGCATGCATTCCATTTGGCCTCCCTGTGACGATTCAATCTCTTAGTGGCGCTTAAGATGGTAAAGGTTGAGGGAAACTATTATACTCTAAGCAGATTGAGATCATCAGATGAAAACTATGGTGTGTCACAAGGCACCCACCATCACTTGTAACATAAAGTTCAGTAATATAGCTTGCAGCTACTGGTTGATTAGAACAGCTTTCCAGACCAGGACTTTGGCTTTCCTAACACACAGAAGCACAAGGCTGCTTGTTTTCCCAAAGAAGCAGAATGGCACAGTCTCCAGTGAACAATATGATTTCAATATAGAAAGCCTGCTTATATCTCACTTCAGTTTCATTCCATCTATTGATTTCTTCAGGATTGTGCACATGTATTGGAATATCTTTATTGAATCCCCCAGGCATTCCAAGTAAATATAAACAGAATAATTAGGAACAATAGTAAAACAATAACTGTAAAGCAGAGCATTTCTTCATATTATATTAGAAATAGAGACCTTGGATTTATCAGATAGAACTATTTTAGGACTGGCTTTAGGCAGAATTAAGCACGAAAAGCTCGTCTTCTACAGGAGGACAGCACAGTGGTGAAGGGCATGGGCTGGAGGCAGGTAATCTGGATTTGAAACTCTACTTGAAGGCTTTCTGGCTTTGTGATTTGGGATGTATTGCTCAATCCTTCATGCTCCAAGCTCATCATCTATAAAGTGGGAATTATACAATTACTTAACCCATAAGGATATGGAGAGTTAATCCATGAAATATGGCTTAGAATAATAATGACACTCAAGAGCTTAATATGTGTTAGCTATTCTTATAATCTTCAGGGTCTCCACCCTACTAATTCAGTAAGTATCCCTACTTCCAGAGTACCTCATTCTATATTTTAAATGACTCCAATATTATTTTTTTCCTTTTGCATACTTGTATTTCTAGCAAGAGTTCGAGTCATTTATATGTTTGTGTAATTGTGTCCTCACAAAATGTTGCCCTTGTCCGAAACCTTTTTATCTTTCGTCTTTCACTGTGAAAAGAAAAACACTTTTTAAAAGTTATTAAGAAATCCACAGCATTAGTAATCAAGTGGTGAGAAAACTCCTACCCCAGCCCACAGCCAAAGCCCCTGAAGTTACAGCAATATATAGTCATTCATGCAACAAATATTTACTGAAGTGTCAGATACTCCTGGATGCTGGGGGCACCAAGATAAATAAGGCAATGTAGATGCTCATTATTCACTGGGGAGCATGGGAGCGTCAGAAAATGGAGCTTAAATCAGTCTCATGTAGGGGAGGAAATGGTGTCAGGAAAGATTTTCTCCCTATATCCTTGTAGACTTTTCTGGAGTTGTTTAATGACACGCATCAGTTTTCTTTTGTTGTTTGACATTCAACTGGTTAGAAGACAAAGTCTTCTTTCTCATTCCTCAATAAATCCTAAAAACATATCCTTCTACACATCTATAATGCTCGGAGAACTGGAAAAAATATGATTGTCCAACTCAGAAGTTAGAGACCTGGGTCACATACAGAAAACTTTCCTTTGGGTATTACTTATTAACACCATGAAAGCAGCACAAATGCATCCATTGATTCACTCATTCAGTTACTCCTCCTCACTGTGCCTTCCTGCACCCTGCTAATTGTGCCCTCACAACATGATATGATTTGGCTGTGTCCCCACCCAAATCTCATCTTTAATTGTAAACCCCCTAATTTCCATGTGTCATGGGAGGGATCCAGTGGGAGGTAATTGAATCATGGGGGTGGGTCCTGTGCTGTTCTCATGAAAGTAAGTCTCACGAGATCTGATGGTTTTATAAAGCAGTTTCTCTAAACAAACTCTCTTGCCAGCTGCCATATAAGATATGACTTTGCTCCTCATTTGCCTTCAGCCATGATTGTGATGCCTCCCTAGCCATGTGGAACTGTGAGTCAATAAAATCTTTTTCCTTTATAAATCAGTCTTGAGTATGTCATTATTAGCAACATAAGAACAGACTAATGCACAACCCATGTCAATAATGTTAGACAAAACATAATCTATTAAAGAAAGTGTCCTTGTCCATGTGGAAGCTAAAAATAGTTGATGATGTATGTTATAATAGAAATAAAAATAAAATGAAATATATGATTAAATACCATTGAATTGTTTAATAAATGACTTGATGTTCTGGGAGAAAAAAAAAACATCAGCTAAGATAATAAATAGCAAAAGTTTTACCTCAACTGCCACTCGCATCAACTGGAAATAGATGCCTGGAAAACTGTGTTGCCAGTGATTATGTGACTGCCAGACTCAGAATGAAACAGCTTAGGGGCCAATGTTGGTCATGTCACAGGAATCAGAAGTATCAGCACTTTGCTAACATCTTTTTCATGGTGTGCTGGCTATGTAGCATGACAGTTAAGAAAAGTGGTTGTAATGTACTAGACTTGGATTCTGCTACTTGTTAGCTCTGGGACCTTAGGACATTTATTCAACTTCTCTGGGCCTCAGTTTTCTCAATTAAAAAGTGAAGATACTAGAGCTCAAAAAAATGTTAGCTATTAAATTAGTCTGTAGCTTCATGAAAGACAGAGCCAAGTCTGTCTCGGGCATCTTTACATCCCTGATACATGGACCAAAAGTATCTTCTCTTGACACATACACACACAATGGGAAGGGTATTTAAAAGAACTGGGATTGGAGAAGAACTATAAAAGATGGTTAGACTATTAAATCAAGGAGCATGAGAGAAGAAGTTACTATTCGGGCAAAAACAAGTTGGCAAGACATGGAAACCAAATGAGTATGACAGTCACGGACTAAAGGAGAGAGAGACAAGCCAGAAGGAAAGATAGATGTATCCAAACAACTTTGACTTTGGAAAACACTAAGAGATCATCTCATTTATATTTCTTTTTGTGAAGAAAGACAACTGAAGCTCAGAAGAGTTTAAATAGCTTATAGTGGGAGATACTGGCATAGCTAAGATTACAACCCAGATTGCCTGACACATACTTCAGTGCTCACTTGGGAAGGAACTGGAAGAAAATGCTGGGAAGCTGGTCTAAAATCATATGACAGAGTTCTCCATATGGAAAGTTCACTCCTTAAGTGATGAGGATCTCTCTGCTCTGTTACCAACAGGATAAATTGGAGCAAAATTCCCTGGGGGGTTCCTTTGTGGGGCATGGCCACGGATAGTGAGGCCACAAAGCAGGCCATATTAATCAGCAAGCAAGAGTCAAGAATATGAACTAAAAAGATTTCAAGCTTATTTATACAAAAAAAGAGTACCCAACAGTGTTGGTAAGTGGGGTAGCAATGGACTGATGCTTGATATAAGTGGAGACTAGATAAGGAAGCTAGGAGAAGAATTCCCTTTACCCCGAAAACACATTGTATTTGTAATGTGCCACATACTATCTGAAAGTGAAAACTACACGTAATGCTTTGCTTGATACTTTGTGGGCTTTTATTGAGTTTTTCTTTTTCTTTTATGAAGAGCTCAAGATATTCTCTTAGATATTGCTATTACTCATAACATCTATGCCCTTTTGTTTAGGACCAGACACATTTTTAGTCTCATTTTATAACAGAGCAACAATTAATAGTCAAATATGAAAAACATTCTTGTTTATTGACTCCTATCACCTTATTTCTTACACTTGATGCTTGTCCTACCCAAAGACAAGAAATCATCACCAGATGTCTTCCCTAGGTAGGTAAATGTTGCTCATTTTTATTTGTCATCTAATAAATAAATGCCAGATTTGGAGGTGGAACCTTCAAAGTGAAATTGCCTCATCCTGAGAAAATGTTGGTGTCTGTTTACATCCATATATTAATGGAATAATCTTCCAGATCAGTCAGAGTACTTGAGACACAATCAATGATACATATGCCACCATTGTTCTTAATTAGCTTCTGATTAAAATGTCTTCCCATGCTCTTCAAGCTTAATTGTTGTCATTGACACCCATGAAAGTACTCTTACAAAGATTTCTGTATTGAGAATTAGAGGCAGGGAATCTATAGTGAAGCACTGTGTCCCCAGGAAGTTCCTCTCTCTCCCCTGATTATAATCAGTCTCTGACTGCCATCACACAAGAATTATAATACCTAGGTAATAAACACCCTGAAGACATACTGTGACTGTAATATTGGGTTCTTCAGGCTAAGGGTTCCTGCAGTGGCAGGCTTTTGTGTTCAGTAGTGCTCAGCAGTTCCATCCAGAATTTTCTTTCATCAGTAGATAGTGTTTACTTCTCTTCTCCATTGGGATGTAAGCATTGCAGAGAAGTATTTGGGACTAAATTCCACCATAGTGTTCTGTGCAGTAAACCTCCTCAGGATTGCTTTTTTTTTTTTTTTTTTTAAACATGGATGGTACCCTTAGCCAACTGTGTAGCAGATTTGTTTTTTAAGTCTGGATGTGCATTGCAATCTTTGGGAAGTATTTTTCAGTCACAGATCCCTAAGCCATTTCCTAGTCCATTTAATCAGAATCTATACAGAGGTTAAGAGCAAGGGCTCTGGAGTCAGCAGTCTGAGTGTGTATCCTGACTCTAAAATACAAACCTGGGACAGGTATTTAAACCCAGTGTCACAGTTTCCTTATGTATGAAAATACAGTTAATTATATCTACCTCATGAGGGTGTGCTTAGAATAGCACCTGTCCCATAGAAACACAATTTAAGTATTGGTTATGATGGTGGTAGAGGAAATGGAGCTAAGACTTGACTAAATCCTTCCTGAGGCCCATCCCACCTCTGGTCATTTTAGATTGGGAAGTCAATAAGCCCCTTTTATTTTTTAACTCTTTTTGAGTTTGGTTGTCCTGTTATTTTCAACTTACTGCATCCAATGCTTAGGCTAGGCTGAGCAGCCTCATCTGGGCATTCTACTAATACAATAGAAAGAGCCTCAGTCAGAAGACTTGAGTCCTAGTCCAAATGCAACTCTATCTAGGAGCATATGATTTCAGAAGCCTTGGCATTGTTAACTTGATTACATATGAGTCTGGCATTGACATCCAATAATCTACATAATAAAATGTCTCACCCCTCAATTCTGTTTGTCTAATATATATGGAGACTGAACTAGAAAAGCCTGAAAGGTGGTCAAGCTTAAGAAGTCAACATTTTTAGTCTTCTCCTGGAAGCCAAGGGGTGGACTGAATTTTGCAGTGCATTGTACAAGCTCTTCTTCTCTTGCAGAGGAGTGTGATTCCCCTCCTCTTTGAAGATGAATAGGAGGGAGGTGTTGAATGCTGCTAATTCTTAGAATGGAAACCAAGGCAACAAGAGAAAACAATATCAGAGAGATGCTGATTCTAGAAGGTTTATGAATACAGAAATTACCTGTCTTTGTTACACGTTTGGAGCTGAGCCTTCCTATAATTTATCTATGCATCTCAAGAGGCTTTATACCAAACACTGAGACATTTTCTTAAGTAGAAGAGACTAATAAACAACATTTTAAAAAAGCAACCATCCTTTCTGTCTGATTGTTCTTCCATGCTGCTTGTCCGAGACTGGTTTAAGGTAACCTGACTATGCACATGAGTTCTTTAGGCTGTGCCCGTGCAGTATCCAAACACCCATTTGAGAAGTGAATTCTAAAACAGGGAACACAGACTGTCCACTTAAAGGCTTAATGTTTAAAATCCGTACTTTTCATACAAAAATCCAGTTTTCTGGCCACTCTAAGACAAAAACTGGAAGATCTGGCAACACCAGATTGGCATTCCCTGTCACAACAATAGGCTAATATTGAGCAGCAGCTGCCCCAGGACTGCGTCCAGCTTGCTGCAGTTCCCAACCTCCCTGACATCAGTGGGACTCAGAGGCTGGCAGTACTCAACATTCAGCTTCTGCTCTTGTATTCTCACACTTGGCCAGACTCACTCATTTCTACTAGTTGTTAGACATTCAGAGGTATTTGAGTGTGTAACTCTAGATTGACTTTAAACTTTGTCCACATTCCAAGCTGATGGGCCTAAATTTAACTTTCTGAAAATCAAATGGAGTACTTCAAATGGTACCGCAAACAGTGGGGAAGAACACTAGCTCTATGATGTCATATAACCGGTTTAACTATTTACTTTCCAATAATTCCAGATGACATTCTATAGGCGCAGTAATGTTACTTCACGTATTATGAACTTCTAATGTGGAGTTAGACCTTTGTGTATCACAAAGAAGTGATGGCTCTTTAGATCACCTACCGAGATGAATTGAGGAAGACTTCTGGAATAGGCCTCAAATAGCTTTACAGACTAGCCTGAAACGTTTTCTGCATTTTCCTCATTTCCTTCATGGAGCTTAGGTCAGAAACTGCTTTTCCAGCACCATCTATTAGAAGCACATGAAATGTCAGGCCAGATTTATGGATTCAGGACTTGACATTGGATCATAATTCAGTTTAGAGTAGAAGGAATAAGAATGCCAAAAATGACTTGAAGCCAATTTCTTTGTGGTCACAACAACAACACTAAAAAGAGAACATTGGTTTCTCAAGCAAAGTCACTCCTCTTTCCACCCCTGCGCCCCAACTCTTGTTTTGGTACATATACTGGTTACAACATACTAAGTATGCAATTACAACAAAGACCTAAAAATCTGCTTACCATTTCTGCTACTCATTTCCAGACATCTGACTGTAATCTTCTTCTCTATTACCACCATATCGTCTCTTCTTTTTTGTCTTCCCAGTTCTTCACTGCTACTGAATCTCTCTGCTTTTTTGGGTGGCTGCGCCCTTCACCAAATTGTGACTGCATGCAAAGAGCACATCTTATGCATTATTGCTCCCCTAATTCCTAAGCATGTGACTCTGCACTGTAGAAGCTATTTATAGCTACTTAAATGATTGATGGCCTCCAGTAAGTCAAGTCTTTCCTCTCATTCCAGAATATCAGTTTATTTCTGAGTTTATTTACTTCACTACCAAATTCAAACCCCATTATCAGCCATCTTAGTGAATTCTTGCATTTCATTTTCTTGCATCTCTCTTTGCCAAGTTACCAGACTATCAAGGGTGACCAGAAGTATTTCTGTAACTATAAGTTTTGAAGATATGTTTATGTGTTCTAAAGCAAATACACTCTATAAAATGGTAACTGATACTTCACAGACATATAGTATAATACTTCTAGTCACTCAATTATATCATAGTACATATCCCCCAAATGCTCTAGAATCTTCAGTTTCCCAACATCCCACACTCTTCAGTCTTATTAGATGACCTAATCCACCTATGAAATTTAAATAACCTCATTTTAGCTCCCTTAATTTCCTACTTCCCTTTTTAAAATATCATTGCATTGTTATTTCTATTTTTATTTGTGCATCTTTGTTATCTAATTGATCAATTTGTTCATTTGTTCCTTCCCATCCCATAATCCCTGGGACTTTTTTTCTGAATCCCTCTTCTTCTCTCTTACACTCGTCCTCCCTCTCTCTCCTTTCCTCTCCAGTTCTATTGTTTGTTATCATCTTACTTTTATTCACTTCTTTTATCTACAGCAGCTCTTTCAAAGGCTAACTGTGAGCTCAAAATTGGCAAGTCCAAGCTGTTTCTAAATTCTCTTCCTCCTAAACCCTTGCATTTTCAGTGCTATTTATCACTCTTATTTTACATTCTTTGTAACAGTAACTTTTTTGACACTGCCACATTTTTATTCTATTACCTTTTCAAATACTTCTTACCCACCTCCCATTTGTGGCTCCTCCTTATCTCACTCTCAATCACACAGATTTCTAATCAATTTTGTGTCTTCCTTCTTCTTTGTACCCCTTGTGCAAATCAGTCCCCAAGTCCTGAAGTATACTTCAGGGGACAAGAGACACATTTAACTTGCCATGTTGTCATCTAGTATTCAATCTGAACATCTCAGTAGCTTTTCAGGTGCCTAAGATGTTCTAGAAGTATACTCCGGAGAACTTCAAATCAGAAATTAAAACCAGGAATGGGGCTAAAGCTATAAACATCAGAAAAGTAGTTCACTAGTTGACAGATAATAGGTGAGATGATGCTTGGGCATATTTATCTTCTGCTTCTACAGCTAGGTGGGGATTTAGTTCAGAGAAAATACATTTATCATGCCAAAGCTCCAATTCACTCCCTTCCTACTAAGAGGAAAAAAAGGAAGAATAAAGTTTTTGTGACGAGGGATCATTTATGTAGCAAGCAAGAGAAATCCAGCTCAAACAAGCTTAGGTCAAAGTAGGGGATATATCTGCACTCATGATTAGACTTGGGAAAGGGAAGCAGTGGCTCTTGGAAAACTAGAACAACTGATTATTTCTTATCCCATGACCATACTTTTCTTTCACTTCAACTATGTTCTCTTTGGTTAACTTTTTTGATAATACTTGAATCATGGCAACTTGAAGTCTAGGTTCATATAATCTGCTTTCCTTCAACACAGACAAAAAATCTGTTTCCTGTAGCTCCAATTTGAAAAAAAGAAAGTAGAAAAGACTTTGTAGGGCCAGTTCAGGAGATATACAGGGTGGGCCTCCCTAATCAGAAAATATAAAACCCAAAAGTTTTGAGCACCAGCATGATGCCACAAGAGGAAAATTACACATCTGACATCATATAATAAGTTGCAGTCAAAATGCAGACAAAACATTGTCTCCTAAGGCTATGTGTATATATGTATATGAAACATAAATAAAATTCTTGTTTAGACTTGAGTTCTATCCCCAAGATATGTCATTATGTAAGTGCAAACATTCCAAAATCAAAATATGTATGTATGTGAAATCTGAAACACTTCTGGTCCTAAGCATTTCAGATAAAGGATATTCAACTAACTGGTACCCCAATACGCCAACCCATCAGGTTGCTTCTGCATACAGGGTCATACAGGAAGCTGACAGCTCTCATTTGCACAAAACAAGATCTATAAAATGAGGACCTATACAGCACCAGCCTCAAGCCAGAATCAGTCCAGACCCAATACTTGATCTTTATTTTAGTACAATGACCAATCTTTATAAAGATTTGCTCTCAAATTTTAAGCATCCTTTCTTTCAGCCAGGAAAGTTGATTTTAATCTTTCAGTCCTGAAAATTTAACTCTTCCTAATTAAAAAAAAAAAAAAATCAGGATTTTATATATCTATGGATACTGAGTTCGGAGAGAAGGATTAAGTGCAGCCCTTGCTAAGTCTTAGAATATCAGAAATCAAAATTACTTAGATAGAATTCACCAAATGGATTACATAGCAATGGTACTTGCATGCATTTTACATGTGACATAGCAATTTTATAAAACTCTTAAAACTGTCCATCAGGCTGGACTTAGGTTGAATTAATGTGGTAGTTGGGATGGCACAGGCCTGCAATGGAAGACAAGTGCAAAGCCATGCTGTTTCTCTGCTCCCTTTTCCCTCTGTTGTAGCATTGTCATTGCCACCTTCTTCCATCACTAGAGACCCCTAGGGAGCCAAATTCCTCCATTACACTAAGACTTTCCCTTTATTTGAGGTCAGAAATATGAAATAGGTGAAGAAATCTCTTTTTCTCACAGTTCAAATTCCACATAAAGTATTAATTCCCATATTATAACTCACTTGATGTGATACCTAAATGATTAATAATGATTCCAAAGACCTGGATAATACACTTATAAAGTTAAGGTCCTGTTCTGACAGTCTTTTGTCAGAATACTAAAGGGAGAGAAAAATCCAGCATATTAGATTGTGGGTTACTATATGTGTCTGAAAATAGATGTAATGGAAATTTCAGAAAGCCAAACAATCAAATAGAGAGATAGCTGCCCCCATGCTTCTTTCAAATGGAATCTTCTTTTTTGGGGTAATGCAATTGAAAACAATTTTCTATGTAAGACACAAAAACCACAGTTGAGAAATAATAATAAAAGTTTATAGAATCAGAAAATTCTTTCCAATCCATCTACCACAAAGGCTGATAAAAATCAAAGCTTGGAACAAGTCGATACAGACCCCAATTCACAAATTCAGCTTGCCTTAGCTACTGCTGCCACTTTTTTTTTTTTTTTTTTAAATTGGATACTCAAGGTCAGTAGTTGTAGAATCAGTAATTGATAATGTATTGTGTTCAACTCACATGCATAACAGTGAATTCTGTAACCATGACTGCTTTAGTAAGAAACTGTTGTTAGTGCCTTCAATGCTCCAAACAAAAAAGAATACTAATGAATCTGCTGAGTACTGATGAAAAGGATGTAATACGCATTTCCACAGAAATGTCTTGTAATTTAGGATTAATTAATGTCCAATTATTGTAAGCTGTTACTAATAAATTTTAAAAGTCAGCTCTGCACTTCCATTTTGTAATGTTTTTATAAAATGGAACATTAGATGTTTTTAATCTTGTCTGTTCTTGCAAAATACCCCAGATAACATGCTGTTTTGCATTTCAAATAATATATACTCATTTAAATGCAAAACCAGGGTCCAATCAGAATAAGATGGCAATCAAATTACAATATTCAATGAAGAGTTTTCCAAGCTGACTTCATTAGTAAACTATCATGAATTTCAAGATCTTACAAGGTTTCTATTTGTTTGTACAACTGCAAAGGGCTCAATTACAGAGCTTTGAGAGAGTCTAAAAATAACATCAGACTAATTAAAAGTTTCAACCGGATTTGGGCTAGCACTGTTTTGAAACTCTTTTTAATCCATTTGACTTTCAAAATGGACTTAGGAAGCTAAGGCTCTGCTTTTAAACTATTGAATTAAAAACAAACAGGCAAAAAAGAAAACAAACAAACAAAAAACAGTGAAACCCGGAGCCTTCCTCTTCCTGGTATCTAAGAAAGCACAGAGGACTGTGCATATCCGTCTGAAAAGACCAGCCGTTAGAGTGCTGCTCCATGTCCTCTTGGGCTCTTAGGGGAACTCGGTGTCATTTTCTGGCATTATTGTGCATGTTGAAAACAAGCTGGAAGAGTCTGTAGCTTCAAGTGGCTGAATCTTTGAAAAATGCAGGCAAGAACTTCAGTCTTTGAAGTCATTTTCCCTTTGGGAGGTAAGATCCAGGTAATCAGGAAAAGCTCAGGAGGTCGGGCTATTATGATAATGCTCTGCCAGTGCAGTTGCTGCTCATGATATTACATCTTTTGGATCATCAAACTTCGTGGAAACTCCCAGCAAGGCTTCTGTCTCAACAGGTGCTTTCTTTGTTTGACAAACAGGGCAGTGATAGGGTGTGGGATAGAAAGTACTTAGGTTGCCAATTTTTTTTTTTTCACATTTATCAGACAGTGCAGTAGTGTGGTTCACTGAACATGGCAATATGGGAAAGGCTGCTGGATTTTTTTTTTTTTTTTTTAATTTTATTGTAAGCTCCGGGATACATGTGCATAATATGCAGGTTTGTTACATGGACATACATGTGCCGTGGTGGTTTGCTGCACCCATCAACCCATCATCTAGGTTTTAAGCCCCATACATGCATTAGCTGTTTGTCCTAATGCTCTCCCTCCCCTTGTGCCCAGCCCCCAACAGGCCCCAGTGTGTACTGTTCCCTTCCCCGTGTCCGCGTGTTCTCATTTTTCAGCTCCCACTTAAGAGTGAGAATAGGGGTGTTTGGTTTTCTGTTCCTGTGTTAGTTTGCTGAGAATGATGGCTTCCAGCTTCATCCATGCCATTGCAAAGGAAATCATCTCATTCTCTTTTATGACTACATAGTATTCCATGGTGTATATGTGCCACATTTTCTTTATCTAGTCTGTCATGGATGGGCATTTGGGCTGGTTCCAAGTCTTTGCTATTGTGAACAGTGCTGAAATAAACATATGTGTGCATATGTCTTTATAGTAGAATAATTTATAATCTTTTGGGTATATACCCAGTAATGAGATTGCTAGGTCAAATGGTATTTTTGGTTCTAGATCCTTGAGGAATCGCTACACTGTTTTCCACAATGGTTGAACTAATTTACACTCCCACCAACAGCGTAAAAGCATTCCTATTTCTCCACATCCTTGCTAGCAGCTGTTGTTTCCTGACTTCATAATAATGGCCATTCTAACTGGCGTGAGATGGTATTCATTGTGGTTTTCATTTGCATTTCTCTAATGATCAGTGATGATGAGCTTTTTTTCATATGTTTTTTTGGCCGTATAAATGTTTCCTTTTTACCTCTTTACATTTCTGCTTGAACTGCCCTTGTGTTTTCTTTCTTCTACAGAGTTTTAAGCACTCCTGAGATTTCCCGTAAGATATGAGTTAAAATGTTAAGAAATGATTGTCATTAGAGAAATGCTAACTTCTTACTCTAAAGCATCACAAAAATAAATCTTACTAATTTAAAGGTTTCCAAAGTTAAATACTACAAATACTACTTTCATTAAACTCCTATTCTAGAGGTTATACAGGTATCAGAGCATCTGTCACTGCCAAAGAAAAACCTTAGAGGTAGCTAACAGCTTGAGGAAGAGTACAGCCTTGTAATTTGGTTTTATATTGTGCCTATTAATGTACAAACTACGATGCAAGTAGCATTTATTCCTATGCCATTTAAATGAACAAAAGTGAGATTGTGGCCAAGGCAATGATATCATTATAAACTGAAGGAGGCAAGCGTGCCTTTCAGGTCATCAGTGTAATGGTTGTGAGCCTCATTTCAGAGGCTGGGTTTTCTTTAGAGGACTTCTTTTATGGTTACATATTTTTAAGGGCAATAACTCATGAATAAAATATCTATGAGTGAGGGAGCTCTAAACTCTTGTAAAGCTAACTCAGTTATCTATGCAAATGGGAGCACGGGTTGCATAAATCGACAACTTCCCAAGCTAATACCCTGGTTTCAATTTAGCCAATAGTTTCCACGTTTCAACTTTAATCTTCAACAAACCCTCTACTTTCTCTCTAACCAGAACCGCAGCTAAACAACAAAATGGATCAGCTTGCGTTTCATCTCACCTTCTCTTTTTATCCTTAAAGACATGTTTGATGGATGGAAATGGTCTAAAGAGGTGGCAGGAGGAAAGGAGGGAAGCAAAAGAGCTGGATAACCCACCAAGCTGGATAGCAAACCCCTGAAAAGTCCAGTATTGGGGGGAACTTACATAATGTCTAATTTTCATCAGAATGATGTCAAAAGTTAGCAAATTCCAGTGTTAAGGCTGACAGAAATTATTTGGCAGTCAGATTTCACTTGTAGGGGGTTTTCTATATGACTGGATTTGTGCCGAGTAAAATTTGGGTGGATCTTTGCAAATGAAAATGTCCCTAGGGTAAGAAAAAGGACTAGATGATCAAAGAAAATAATAGAGTACCATAAGAAACACAGAAGCTCCTTAAAAAGTAGCTAAATCTAGTGGAAATTGTTAGAGGACTGGGAGAAAACATATCATTAAAGTTCAATAGATGAACGGAGCTGATGTAGGAAAAAGATGCCAGGCTATTTCTATCAAAAAGAGATCAGAAAGCAGGTGAAAATACCATCATTTTGTGAAAGTATTAGACGTGGGGTAATATATGAGCTCATCTGAAATATCGCACAGCAATCCTACTTGATGTTACCAACATATCATATTCCTTTATTGTATTTTTAACTTCAGAATACCTTATGTATCAGTTTAGATAGCAATACTCTTAGGGATTATGTGTTAATTTATCAAATAATTCCTATTTTAATAGAAGTTTGCCCAGTTTAACTTTTGAATATTTTAACTTCCTTTTCACCATAATGGAGAACTGATTTTAAACATAATGACATAGTGGTTTTTTAAGAGGGGTACCTGTACTTTTCTAAGAAAAACAAAGATCAGGATGAAATTGAAATGATAAATGAAGGTAACTCATACTTCTAAAAAAAGAGATGGTAAGAAGAGAGATCAAGTCAATTTATCAAAAGAAGAAATGAAATAGGTAGCTATTCGCAGACACTGCTTTGCAAGAGGAAGGTGCTCATACGAACTTACAAGAATGTGTGTCTTTTTAAGGTCTACCCAATGCCCCCATGTCTTTATAACAGAAATCCAGTATCCTTCACTGGATGTCCACTGCAGGAATCTGAATATACAGCAACATAATAAAAAGGAAGAAAATGTTTCGCTTTCACTTTTATCTGAGAGTCAGCCCTCATTGCTACCAGGCCACTATCATGGTTTTTTCTTTCTTGTCTCCAGCACTGCCTTGATTCCCATCCATTCAAGCCCAGGTCTCCAGGCTCCTATACATTCTTTGAGCTCACTATATCCTTCCAATAAATTTGCTTTTGTTTAAGTTAGTCAAAGACCATTTCTGTTGCTCGCAACAAAATAATTATGAAATATGGAATCTTTAAGGCAGCTTAGAAACTGAGAGGACATCAAATATGGTAAGAAAAAGAGAGGATCAATGTCAGCAACACAGAATTTTAAAACATGTCATTAAAAAAGAAAGTTGTTGGCCTTGACTCACTATGGGAGTTTCAAGAGGTAAAAGTGATGCTAAGATGACAGAATCTCCCCACAGAGACGTTTCCTTGAACACATATGCTTGACAAGCACTTGTGTCCTCTGAGAAGGCTCTCTGTGAAGGTGTTAGACCAATAGTCTTCAGTCTTTTTCCATCCCTGCATGCTGGAAGGATGAGAAGAAAGCTCATCAACACTATGTCCCCTGGAAGTAGTGATTTTGAGTTCTGAAGGGAGATCAGAACACAGTGAGCGGGGCTGGAAATGCCTTTTGGGTGATTCAGATACTTTTCTCCCCAGCACCTGTCAGTTACAAAAGACAACTGCTTTGATGTTAGTAGACACATTAAAATAAATTGTGAAAGTAAGGTTAAGTGCTGACTAAGCAAAGGAGTCACAAAAAATATACCACAGCAGTAAAATATAAGGTTATAAAATTCAAAAACAATTTAGTTACTCAGCCTTCTTATTTTAAGTTTGGAGACACTGAGGCAAAAATCGCACATTCTCCGAGTTAACACATCTTGTCTGTTAAGGCAGGTGTTAGGGCTCTTGGTTCTCGAACCATGGTCTATTTCATTAAGACACATTGCTTTCTTATTTTTTTAAATAGCTTCCTCCAAATAATATTGATTCTTAGTGCTGATGTATAAGAGTAGTTACCTTGATCCATCATGATATATTAATAAAGAAAGATTAAAGATTCACGTGATATATTAATAAAGTTGCCTGTTATAGGAAAAGTATTACTTGATGAATTATTACCACTTTCAGTACCAAATAATGATCTATAAGAGATACCACATGCAGATTGCTACTTAAATTATAGATATAATACCTGAAATATTAGGACCAGTGTCTGAAAACATAATTGGCAAATTTGACCCATATTTATTGATGATAAATATTACAAATCTCAACTAGGTAATGGTAATAAATATTATACTTTAGAAAATACATATATAACAGAAGCCCAAACACATTCTGTTTTCTCTTTACAAAAACATCACAAGAAAGCTAAATGTTAAATTTTAGAAAATACATCAATCAGAAGCTCAAATTCAATTGACACTTTTTACCAAAAAAATTCACTAGCTAACTTTTTAAAGATAATTGTGACAAAATATTCAGAAGCACATATGTATAGACATTGAGATACATCCTTCACATAAAGAATGAATGCCAATCCACATTAAATATCACTTCAAATACATTTTAGATGCCCTTTAAGAAAAATACTAAAAACATCTACATTTGAAATTGACTTCAGTAGTCGTTAGATCAACCACATTTTTCCACAAATAAAATAGTTTCATTTTTTCAAAATAAAAGTACTTCTATCATTTTGGGCTGTATTTGATTTTTTTTTTTTTTTTCTGGATAGTCTTTTGTTCTATATTTTTCAAGGTAGAAACTTAGCTGATAAAGTCATCAAGCAGTTATTTTATGCATTCCTATTTGGTTTTTGTCTTTCTATTTCTCATCATTCATTGACAATACAAACAGACTTGTCTTTTGACTGAAATTCCTTTTTTTATGGCTCATAATTTATGAAGAACATGGCCTTCTGTGATAAAGACCCATCAAAAGCATCATTATTCTGCATTTATCGGCATTGAGCTGTCTGTTTTATCTGTTAGTATTAAAAGGTTCTGCTTTTTTTTTTCTGTATCTGGCTATAGTCCTCTAATTCATCTCTTCTCTATTATCTTCCGGGATAAGGCTTTGCCTTAGACTGTGGGTCAAAAAATCACATTATTAAAATTATCTTCAACATTCAAAATAAAAAATATTTCCATGTAATCTTATTATTTTGGTGAAGATGGCAAATGAATATCATTTAGCTCTTCTGAAGCTGATCTGATCTTTTGTACCTATTGCCTCTGGTAATGTGTTGCTATACAAGATGTACTGAAATAAACGATTTGTCCTTCAGTTCTTTCAATCCTGTGTTCTTTATCTGTTAATGGGGTTCCACATGCTCTACTTTTCAAAACTCCTCAAGTTGCTGCGTTGAATGATAAATGTTTTGCTGATCCCCTTTCCAAACACCAGCCATTATAATCTGCATATTAACAACAAATGAGTAAAAATGGTTGGAAAGGGGGCTAAGAATTTAAATGAAGTAATGTTCAAGGTGAGGAAAAACTCGGAATGGAGGCGGACTAAGGCAAACAACAAAGACACTTCTAAGTTCTCAGGGTTCTCCACAAACTTCCACTCATTTGTGTTTAAAATCTAGAATTTGTCAGAGTGGCTTAAAAATCCTGTGTTGAAGCATGGCATGAAGATTAATATTGTGTGCTGTTATTCCTTCTCATCTCATTAGTAGTGACATGTATATTGAGCTCTTCTGGATGGTAACTTGATTTCTACCTTCCCTGACCTCCCAAATTTGACTCGTCACTGCTGATTTAAACTTAGACTTGCATAATATTTACAAAATGCCCAGGAACAGGCAGAATTCAGAGTTAAAAAAGTAAATATAACTAAGTTACAAGAACCAAGATTCCTTTGGCTATAGAACCAAAAGAAATCTTTAAAAACATGTAGTTAATTTCTTCCCTTTTGGCAGGACAATGCCTAAACCTGGCCTAAAAGGCAGGTGTAGATCCTCCTTTAAAAGCCATCAAGCAAAGGTAAATTATACAACATACCCTGGTGACCTGTTCAGGGTATCTCAATCCTATTAGAAACAAATTATGTCAGATCTAACAACTTCATACCAAATGTCCAAATGTTTAACACAAAACAGAGATTTTATTTATCATGGTGTAGTGGAAAGAGTCCTGGAATCAGAATCTGCACAACTGAGTCATTGCCTCTTTCTGGCTATGGGCATATTTCAAGTTACTGAACTTCTGTGAGTCTACGTCTCTTCATCTGACACAATTATATCAGCATAGTTTTTTTTTTTTTTTTTTTTTTTTTTTTTTTTTTTTTTTTTTTTTAGAACTGTGTACAGTAGCTTAACTTTACTGTCATTACTGCTATTCTTAAATACAAGAACACACTCAGCACCTCCCAAGAAAGGGGCCCTTTGCTGGTAATGTGAAAAACAAAGGCATATTGTGTGGTCTCTGCCATTAAGGAGCTGAGCATTTCATAGAGAGAAAGAGACATATCCAAAACTATGACCTAATTAGATAAAATAACATATTGCCACATATTAAATCATGAGTATAAGAAGTACGTTCTATTAGAAGTCAGAGGAGGGCAATCTAATATTTGCTAAAGCAGCCAGGAAGTCAGTGTATTCCTGAAGACTGACATATGCAGCCTCGGAAAAGAAGACAAGGCCAAATTGAGGCTCATTTCTTAAACACAGTATTTTGGACTGAACATAAATTAATTGGGAGTAAAATGAACCCTTGTAATGCTTTGTATTGACAGCTAGGACATTACTCGTTTATTCATTCAATAATGACAATTTCTCTACTATGTGCCAGATTAAAGAGACAGAAATTAAAAGACAGTTGCATTCTAAAAGAATTTTAAAGTTCAGTGGAAGAAAATTGAAACTAACATAAATCAAATGATTTTTCTACTGGCCCAAATGAAAAATAGTATAGCCAGGATTCCAAATTAGTTGTGATGAGTTCTATATATCATTCTCTTTACACACTATCCCTCACATATTTTCCCACATTCCTCTCTCTGTCTCTCTCTCTCTCACACACACACACACACACACACACACGTACCACACACACATGCTACATCCTCACCTCACATGTGGGTGAGAATGTAGCATGAAAATATACCACAATAAACTAGGTAGGTTTTAAAAAATTATTTCTTCTGTCTTTTCCTTCACTATTCAAGCAGAAAGAAGAGCTTACCATGTACAGTGAACACAAGAAGAGATGATACAAAAGAATAAAGATCCAATTTACTGGATTGTAAAATTTTAGATAGATTTTGAACATATCTAGTAGAGGTAATGATCTTGAAAGTCGGAACTTTTATTTTCAATAAATAAGCATTTAAGAAAAAGAAGTTTGTATTTTCTTATTCCAAACATTCAGTTTTAAATATGAAAAATACTGAAAGTTCAAGGCATGAGTTTACAACTGACACCACTATTTTTTTTAATTATACTCCAAGTTCTAGGGTACATATGCACAACGTGTAAGTTTGTTACATATGTATATATGTGCCATGTTGGTATACTGCACCCATCAACTTGCCATTTACATCATGTATATCTCCCAATACCATCCCTCCCCCATCTCCTCACCCCATGACAGACCCCGGTGTGTGATGTTCCCCAGCCCGCGTCCAAGTGTTCTCATTATACAGTTCCCACTTATGAGTGAGAACATGCGGTGTTTGCTTTTCTGTCCTTGCCATAGTTTGCTCAGAATGATGGTTTCCCTACAAAGGACATGAACTCATCCTTTTTTATGGCCACACCTGTCATACCAGCACTTAAGGAAGCCAAGGGAAGTGTATCACTTGAGCACAGGAGATCGAGATCAGCCTAGGTAATGTGGTGAGACTCCATCTCTATCAAAAATTACAAAAATTAGCCAGGTGCAGTGGTGCATGCTTGTAGTCCCAGCTACTTGGGAAGCTGAGGTGGGACGATCGCTTAACGCTGGGAGGTCGAGGCTACAGTGAGCTGAGATTGCACTCCAGCACTCCAGCCTGGGCAACAGAGTGAGACCCTGTCTATTTAAAAAAAAAAAAAAAAAAAAAAAAAAAAAAAAAATGAGTAAGTAACATTTCTTCAATTTGACCTGATATGTATTGAAGAAAACCAGCATCTGAGGCCCATAGAGAAAGAAAAGGAATAAACTTGGACAAAGAAACAGACATGCATAAAGGGAAGAAAATGGAAAGAGACACAAGGAGTAAATGGCCATCTACAAGAAGAGAGGCTTGGACAGATTCTCTCTGCTCAGTCCTCAGAGGGAACCAACCCTACTGACACTTTGATTTCAGACTTCGAGCCCCTGGTGTCATGCAGAAATGGGATTTAGTTACAAAGTTTACAGTTTTTTCAGAGGAAAGACAGCCTGGAAAGTCAGACCCCAGTTCTTTTTGTTCTGGAATCCTCTCAAATTTACTCAGGATTTTCACTGCTCTTTCTGTCACCTAAGGACATCAGTGGTGAATGTAGCAGGCTAGAGACTGACTTCCAAGACTAGGTAACAAGCGCTATACCACTATAGGCAGTATAGCTAAAGGCAGACTGGAGCACAAATGGCGTACAAATGCAATATCCCCTGGATGCCTGGAGCACACACATCCTGCTCCTGTTTCCTGTGGGGCAGAAAGGTGAATCAACTGAGCGCTAGCTTCCAAAATACTGTTTCTCATAATGAAAGTGACTGAGTGATCTTGGATTGACAAGCGCTCACCATCAGCACAAATCTGAGTTTGAGAATGTATGCAGGTGTAAAGAAACAAAGGGAGCCACATCTTTTACATAGCTAAGTTTATAACAGTGTAAATATTGGATGATTTTCATTTCAGCAAATGTGCTTGGCACTTTAATTAAGAGTTGGGAATACAGGGATGCATGTCTCTCACGTATTGACTCAAGACTGGTGCCAAAGCAGTGTGAGGCACATTCCATGCATCATCACCATCCCACACATCAGATCAACTTGTAAGTTTCATTATCAATCCTCAGCAAATTAACAAACTGAGGATTACCAAGATTTGATTAATCTTGGTAATTTGTCACATCATTGCTGATTCATTGGCAGGGATCAAACCCAGGTCCACTCAACTCTGCTGCCTGCCTTTTATTCACAAGGCCATAGGAAGCTTTGAGTAGAATAATATAAGAGAAGTAGCGAATTGTAATAAATAATTCAGTAAATGCCATAAGAAATGTATGAATAAAATGAAGTAGCAGTAGGGAGCATGCATCACTACTACCAAAGGTCTCAAGGAATGTTATATAGTAGTATTTTTCTTTGCTGTTTTGAGCTAGGATAAGAGTTTTGGAAGCAATAAATGGAAATAAAAGGTGTTACAGAGGAAGGAAATCATATGCCAAGCCTAGGGTTATGAGAGTTATGGCTGGTGCAGAGAAGGTTGAGAGGTGGTCTAAGTCTGCCAAGTAGTAGGGGAACTCTATGGTGGGGAGGTGGGTTGAGCCAGAACATTAAGGCATTGTAGAGTCATGCAGCTTTTTAAGTATAGAAATGATGGGCTCAAATTTGCCTTTAGGAAGAATTAACTTAGAAGAGTATAGAGGCTGTATTTGGGAAGTCAAAGCATTTGATCATGTGATAGGAAGACTGAAGGTGACAGGGGCTTTGCAGTGATCTTAGGAGGAAGATAGGAAAAGCATAAGAAACCAAGGCACCGATTTTGGAGTCTTTCCTGAAGTGGAATTAGCAGACTTTGGTAGCTAATGGTATGTTTGGAGGGCAAATTAGTGCATACTTGAGAACCTTTAGGTCATTATTTTGTGAGGTAGAGTGGAATAGGGTAATTGGATGATCCCAATGAGTGCATACTTGAGAACCTTTAGGCCATTATTTTGTGAGGCAGAGTGGATTGGGATAATTTCCTGTATTGTGTATCAATACAGGATATCTGAGCAAAACCACCAGTGTGGTAATCAGTATTTGCATGAGATATTAGAGGGAGAATTGTATACAGGGAGATGAAAAGCTAGCCAAGGAGCAGAGGCCAGAAGAGCAACATTTAAAATCTTAAGTATAATAGAACTCTTGGCATGTCTTTGCCCAGACTTTATGCCATTCTTTCTTAAAATAAATGTTCTAAATATTCAAGAAATGTAAGGTTTTAGTGGAAAGAGTTCTGACGTAGTAAGGTTTTAGTGCCAAATTTGTCATTAATTATGCGACCTTTGACATGTCACTTAATCTAATTCAGATGTGGCATCTTGATCTGTGAAACTAGCAGATCTCCAGGGTCTCTCTTTCTTGCTTTCAAATGCAATGATTCTCACTCATTTCTTTAGAATATTTTAATTGAAGTATATATTACATGATATTATAGGCTATAGTGTCATGTGCTCGAGTATTAGTGATAAGAAAAATATTAATAATTCTAACTTTATGACTATAGAACTTTCAAGTTTTTATAACTCAAAGTCATGGATATTTCTTTCTCTTTCTACAACTGAGTACAGATTCTATACAGTAAAAAGATGTTGCAATAGACTGGTAATAAAACAAAAGTCATCGGGACTGGGTGAAAGTTTTCCAAAATCATCATTGTAGTTTATTAACATAACGGTCATCATTAATAATGTCTATAAACAGAGACTTTATATAATATAAAAAAGTATTCAATCAAAAGGATTATGTTCTAATAAGAAATAACTTATTGATTCAGCTAGCAACTGAATTCTAACAATGAAGTCTCTTCAATGAGGGAGAGAAATGATGAATCCCATAGTCTTGCCCCTAAGCTGTGGATCTTCTCATTCCAAGTATTGCACAAAATAAAAATGCTCCATTATCTTAGAGCTAATGCTCTTCAAAGAGAGAAACTGTTGTTGAGTCTGTCTTACAACTTATCATTTAATAAAGTGACCTATTTCTTAAAGGATGCTCCACTCTCTTAGAGTTCAGAAGAATTCAAGCGAAGACTTTACAAGGTGAATTAATGGCCCAAAGCATAGCCTTATGCCAAGCTAGTAAGTCAGAGAAAATCATTTTAACCTTCATCCAGAAATTAAATGGTTATTGATTCATATGGAAGATAGTGTAACCTTTCAGATTAAATTAAGAAATGCTGCTGAACACAATTAAAATATTTCTAATGTAACGCTGTTTGCAGAGTGCATTTTTGACTAAATTCCATCTCTGAGGTTAATTACCATGTCTAGGGTCCAGGAATAATAGATTAAGTGGAAAGTTGGCTCCAAAAGTTAAAGAATGGGGAGAAAGCAAGAAGTATTCAGAAATGATTTATGCCTTACTGATGAGTTTGAGGGAGGAAAGCCAAATAACCACACCACTCTTCTATACTAAAAGTTTTAAGCTAAAGTGGTGATATAAAATTAATAGGATGTCCATTCCTTTCAGTGGGGCTGAGGCAGCTCCAAATTTTTCTCACAATTAGGAATCACCTCATTCTTGCTAGTAAGACTAAAGGTATTATGTTGGACAAAAGTAATTGTGGTTTTGCCATTACCTTCATTGAAAGGTCTGGAGGTACTCAGCGTAGGTAAAGAAGGTGGGTAAAATTGAATTGTAACCTCTAAACACAAACCCTGTCTCCAAGTGACAATGGTACTGTGATATTCTAGAAGGGTTAAAAATTGCTGAGTTTTTGTGTGTGTGTGTGTTAAATATGCTCTTAACTAGCTGATCTTACAAAACACCCAACTTAATTTTGCCACATCTGCAAAGTGAGAGGGTTGGGGCTCATGCCTTCTAAAGTTGTTCCAGTTCTATAATTTATGAATAATAAATACAGACACACACACACACACACACACACACACACACACGTTTCCTGAAGCTCTGTTGTAAGGGCTCCCACTATGAACCTGCCTCACCAAAATCATGCTGGGTAGAGAGCATACACTTTTAGAAAACTCAACTAAACTTGTTTTCACACAAATCAAGTTTCCAGAATAAAAAACCGAAGTATTTCACAGTGAAAACAGCAAAGAATGTATACAAGAGGAAAAAAAAAGAAAAAAGACTAAAGGCCTTCATGATGCGTTCAGTGAAGAGATGCCCTGGTAACTTTTACCAGTTAATTGATGCATAAAAGGTTGTGAAGATTAATGCACATCAAAATCCAAACTAAATTGAATTTTTGACATTTTTGCAAACAAAAACCCCAAAGAATACATAGGTGCCTTTTGATTTGTCACAGTTGGAGGACTCTGAATCATGAAGTGCTCTAAGGAGAGACCATTAAATAGTGTTAGATGGTTTGTCAGTGTGGAGGAAAAGTAATTGAAGAATGAAACTGTGTGTATGGGCATTGCATTTTAAAGTATTTATCAAACAGAGATAAAGTGAGTTTTTTCTTCTACAACTAAAACACAAAGTGTAGATTAGGAGGTCACAGGAAAATGTAATAATTTAAGTCCTTAATCTTTCTTATGGGGTTAGACTAAATGATCCTTGCTTAAAAATACTTCTGGTCTACATTTAAAAAATATTGGCCATCTAAGTTATTTGTATCTTCTGCTTATGGGCAGAAAAAAAAGATTTAAAAGTCAACAAATGTTTTATGGGAGTGATATTTGAAAATAGCGATATAGTATGAAATGAGCATAGCAGGTACAATAAGAACCAAATTTTTAATATCAATTCAGTAAGATTGTAAGTATGAAAATAACTTCAGATCACCTCATTCTGATACTCTACTTCTGTCACAAGGGCAATCACTGACTATATATGTACACACACACATATATGTGTGTATATGTGTGTGTGTGTGTATATGTGTATATATATAATTATTGTATATACATATGAATGAACTAAGCAAGTGTTAGCATTTCATTAAGCCAATGAGACTGTTTTATTCTTTAAAAAAATATTAATCCTAATAATATGAATAATCAGGTAAGTGTAATGTCTTTGCAGTCAACACAGAACAAAGAACATTCAGAAGAACACAAGGTCTACATTGCCATGCGAACACATCCTCATTGGAGCTACATAAAGAAGACCTTGTCATTAGGTCCATGTGTTCCCATGTAGTCTGAAGTACCCCAGAAAGAGATGAGTTGCAGCACATGAAAAACAATTCTGCCATCCAAATAACTGGTTTCATCTGATTTTATTCATGGGATTTTATAGGTATGTTTTTCTTCTTAGGTGGAATAATATAACTTTTTTTTTTTTAACTGCTATTTGACTAGTAGACAAGGCTGACAAAGACAATACAGAAAGGGACATGCATTAGGTAATTCCAAAAAGCTTTTGTGGCTGTCTTCATTGTCCTTACTTCAAATAATTAGCGGTTGTCAAAGTAAAGCTGTTCATACTATAGAGATATCAAGATGAAAACAAACATGGTCTCAAAAAACTGACTTCCACATGGAAGAGAAGGAAGGAACAGTTTCTATTCTTGGAAGGACAACAGCACTTTGTTTTAATCAGTTGCAAAGAATCTAAAACTCTAAAATTCTAAATGAGGTTAATAAATCAAGAAGAGTTTAAATGAAAACAAGTTTCATAATCAGCGTGCAAATAAACACTGCTGCATATTCTATTAAGATTGGTCCCAAGGCTAAGGCAAGTCAGAACAGATTTTTTCTATATATCCACAGTTCAAAGCTTTTAGGTGGCAACAGACCATGAGAAAATGTTTTAATAAAAAATACCACTATTTAGTAAAAATGATAGCATACAGTTAGAGGCCAACAGAAAGCTCCTTTTCCCTGGAAGATTTTTTTCCTCAGCTTCCAAAACAACTGTATTTTGACAATCACCTGCAAAGTAAGTCTAAAGCATCACATCATATCCCATTGACATCATTTTTATCTCTCACTGAGCATAAAGTATTCAGTGACGTCTTAGCTCCTGCAATTAAAACTGTGACTGAGTTAAGGTTTCTCTAGGCACATCTAGCTTTGTCCCCTAAAGTTGATAATATTTGGGAAAATGGACAGTCTGAAACAACTTTCCCAGAGACCTCAAAGATTCCAAATTTCTACTTTTAACAAGGAGATGACTAAGGTGAAAGAGAAAAAATAACTTTAGGAGACAATGATTATTTAAATTTTATACAAATTAGTTGTAGAAAATTCAGGTAAAACTTTGGTTTTTGTAAATGCCATTAAGAGGTCAATGCAAGAAAGTAGCAGTTGCAGACAGCCAGAAAGAGATTATAAGTGAAAAGAAATGTTGAACACTGAAGCTTCTAATCATAATACTTAAAATATGAGAAAAAGAAAAACCTATGAAAAAGATCATGAACAAACAGTAAGAGATACAAGTCTGAAAAAATCAAGAAGATGAGGAACTAATCAATTTTATCAAACACTATAGATATCTATATTAGACTAGGGATAAACAGCATCCATTGAATTTTGCATGTTGGGGGTATATTGGTGACCCTAGCAAATGCTATTTCAATGGGAAGTCATTGTTGTGAATCGAGAGGAAAGTGGGAAGTGAAGAGTTGAAAACAGTATCCATGTTCTTAAGGCAACCCTGATGTACAAATTATGCATACTCCAGAGGCAGAGACCTGCATTGTAATCCATGCTTGGACATTTAAGATTAGACCTCGAGAAAGTTACATAACATCAAGGAACCACAGTTTTCTGTCTCTACAATTTGGGATAGTAGTAATACCTCCCCAGGATTTGTGAAAATAAAACAAGATATTGTATGTAATTGGTTAAAATAGCACCTGGCATATAGTAAACACTCAACAAATGTCACTATTATTTTGAGAAGAGAGACATAAAGTCAAGTGAATAGTTTTGTGCCCTTTGTGACTTTGTTTTGTTTTAGAATTTATGTTGGTAGGTATGTATGTGTGCATGGATATTTTAGATAGGAATAACTTGAGCGTAGTTGTAGGCTAAGGAAAATCAGTCAGTAATAAACAAAAAGAGATACTTGAATTCTGCTTTGGGAGAGACATTTCTCTATTTGGAAAATACAATTTCAAAAGCCTGCTGGGGACAAGTAAGATCCTCTGGGCAGAGATGTGGCTGGTACCAAGACATTAGAAAAGGGAGGAAGATGCTTTAAATGAAATGAGAGGAAGAAAGTATGTTTTTAATACCAAATGTAGAACCTCAGTCAGAAACTTAGATTATTATTATTGGCTTATTGAAAGGTGGTCCAGGGAGCAGGAGTAAGGGACCACAGAGATTCAAACTAGGAAGGAAGAAAAACCAATATATTGCTGCATCTCACATTTCCACCTGAAGATGGCAAAAAAAAAAAAAAAAAAAAAAAAAGAAAGAAAACAATAAGCATTTATTGATCATCCTCCATCCACCATTGGTAGAGCCTTGCCCAGAGGGCATGAATACCCTCGCATTTCAGGTGTGCTTGCATATGAATTGAATAGGCTCCATCAGTATCCCATGGTGCAGAGTCAATGAAGGCTTGAAAGATATTTTGGTGCATGCTTGAGAAAAGATACTGTCAGTCCAAGCTATATCGAAGCTTACACAGAATTAATTTGATGGAGCTATAACTGGAATCAGAGACGAGGTCAAGAAAATGTGAGTTAGTGAAAAGAGTCATATGATTCAGTTTACTCCTTGCCGTGTTCCTGCCTTTCATTAAGTCCAATCTTTAATTGAGTCTTCTAGGTTCTGACCTTCAAATCACTTAGTAAAGGGAAGTTTGTGAAACAAGACACAATTCTCCCCCTTTTCCAATGCAATTGATCACCAAGTCTTAATTGATCTTTATCATCTCTTGTCTTTATCACCTATTTTAAATTTCTCTCATGCTAAGCCTTCAGGTAATCTGGCTGCTTGCCTATGGGGGTGACATGCACTTTCACTACTGAAGGGTCTGAGCCCTCATTAGTTTTGCCCTTATTAAGAATTATTTAAATTGCTCATTCACTATTATCACTGGGCATAGAAATTCCAAGAAATGCTTCAGTTAATACCTTGAGTTCCAGATATCATCCTTTCTATTGCCATTAATATAACAACACCCTATCCCCTCAAATTAATTAGGAGTTTCTCTGTCTTCTGCTCCACTGACATGAGGATTCTAAAGTGATCTGCCAATAGTCATAGCTTCAAGCTCAATAGAAATTTTGTGTCCAGTAGAAACAAACTATGGCATGAGATTCTAGGGGAAGCCTGCTAGGCCTGCACACATGCAAAGCCTATAAATGCATGAAAGTTAACACCTTTTACTACAATCCTCAACAAAAAGGGAGTTGATGGATAAATGTTACTCCCTGTTAGCCTGTCCCAAGGTGGAAGGAGCCATACTGGGGAACGTGGACATTTAAGGTTCAGAGTACAAAGCTTAAATTTGAAAGCCCAAAATCCACAAATGGGTCATTAGAAATGGTGGTGAGAGGGGCTAATCCTTTTTTCCAGTGCTTGTTTCTCAACCTAGGTGTTCTAGCTTTTGAGGTAACAGCACATTGATTTAGTACTCTAACACTGCAAGGTTTTATTTCCAAGCTAGCAGCTAGCAAATATTTGAATAGACTATTCTTATTCTATTAAGCTGACTACTTCTGGTGATTGCATGCATATATTTATATGAGGGCCATAGAATTCTGTGGTCAGAGATCCATAGCTATAAAATGAATCCTTCATTTGGAGACAATATTGTGAAAAAAAATGCATGCCAATGAATAAGGCATTGTTTGTGCTCTTAGATCATGTTGGGGGTAAAGGAACTTTGAGCAAGGAAATAAAAGCAGATATGGAGTCCCTATCAATTCCTGGATAAACTCTTGCTGCCTCCTCCAGTGGGGAAAGACATCCAAGTGGCTGGCTAGTCTCTTCAGGATCATCTTACATAGAAGAATCATCATCAATCTCTGAGGTTGACAGGTTGGGTATTCAGAAGTGTAGTAGCTAGGTCAGCCTTGGGAAGAGGACATACTTTTTTTTATTATTATTATACTTTAAGTTCTAGGGTACATGTGCACAATGTGCAGGTTTGTTACATATATATACATGTGCCATGTTGGTGTGCTGCACCCATTAACTCATCATTTACATTAGGTATATCTCCTAATGCTATCCCTCCCCACTACCCCCTCCACACAATAGGCCCCGGTGTGTGATGTTCCCCTTCCTGTGTCCAAGTAATCTCATTGTTCAATTCCCACCTATGAGTGAGAACATGCGGTGTTTGGTTTTCTGTTCTTGTCTCTAAAAAGGACACGAACTCATCCTTTTTTATGGCTGCATAGTATTCCGTGGTGAATATGTGCCACATTTTCTTAATCCAGTCTGCAACTGATGAACATTTGGGTTGATTCCAAGTCTTTGCTATTGTGAATAGTGTCGCAATAAACATACCCGTGCATGTGTCTTTATAGCAGCATGACTTATGATCCTTTGGGTATATACCCAGTAATGGGATGGCTGGGTTAAATGGCGTTTCTAGTTCTAGATCCTTGAGGAATTGCCACACTGTCTTCCACAATGGTTGAACTAGTTTACAGTCCCACCAACAATGTAAAAGTGTTCCTATTTCTCCATATCCTCTCCAGCACCTGTTATTTCCTGATTTTTTAATGATTGCTATTCTAACTGGTGTGAGATGGTATCTCATTGTGGTTTTTATTTGCATTTCTCTGATAGTGAGTGATGATGAGCATTTTTTCATGTGTCTGTTGGCTGGGGCATACATATTTCTAGAGCCACGCATAGCTTCCACCTGGGTCTCTACTTTCACAGCCCACTGTGTAAGCACTGCAGTGATTGGAAAGAGACTGGTTGAGGCTGAGTAGACAAAGCATAGGAAACTTTTCAAGGCTGGACTTTCCTTTGAAGCTCCTTGGTCTGGTTATAAGTAAAATCTGCTCTGTAGCTGGAGGATATGAAAGTTATTCTAGATGCTACCTTGAAGTCCTTAATTTGAGAGTTGGTAATTTAACTCTCTGTATAGGCTCAATCTTCTAAAATTGTAAACAGCGGCCAGTAAATTCCTCAATCCTTCAAATTCCTACTGCCCCCAAAGCATTTTTAGAGCCCCTGAATACCTCAGCACTTCACCTTTCACCCAGCCTCATCCTATTCCACCAAAAGTGAGAAACTAATTGTGATGCCACAACACGCCTAGGTTTCATCTTCATCCCACTGTCTGCTCCCAGTAAGGCTCTCATTTCCATCCGTTCTGGAACCCTGTCCTGCACATCTACTTTTAAGTACCAATTGGTCCTAACCATGGCCCTCAGAAAGCAATGCCTCAAAGATTTTAATAAGATAATTTATGTGAAAGATAATCACAGTAAGCAGGAATAAGAAATCAATCACAGAAACAGGAAGAAGAAAAGGAAGGATGTTATTCAGTCCATCACTGCTGTAACAACAGCATGTCAATCACTCCAGGAAGTTCTGAGAAACATATAAAATGCCTCTTAGGATTGTCCGCTTGAAGACTGACAAGGAATAACATCCATCAACGCTCTGTTGGTTGAGGATTGTGTCAGATGTTAACTCCTGCACTCTTGGGTTCTGCATGTGTGCAGGCTTCTCCTGGCATCCCAGGCCACAGCATCAGAAGAGCCTCATACAACACTTGGTGTGTGACTGAGATGAGATGCTGCCAGAATGCAGTGAGTCAAAGCCTACAAAGAACATTTCCCTGCAGTGACGGCTGGAGTCAGGTAAATGAGAGAGGATAGAAGAAGTGCGCAAGGAGCACCTAATACAGAGGGAAGAGAATATAGAGAAGAACAGTCAAAATGAGAAAAATGGGGAGAATCTAGAACTAGATGCAGGAAAACTCCATAAAGGTGGACAAAGAACGTGTCTATGAACAATGATACCTATTACATTTAAAGTTCCATGCATGATCCCAGTGTAAACCACTTTTCTATATGCTTCAAAAGCCTCCAATCAAGTCTGTGAAGCCAACGAAACATGCGTGTTAATATATATTCGGTGGACCCTAAGGACATGACTACCTGTTATATTTGAGTTAGCCCAGGAAGACCCAAGGCTAGCCCTGAGGAAATGCAGGAGTCCTGGAGAAAGAGAAAAACAAGAGGATGCTGTTGTGCTTCTCTCTAGACATTTGGCAGAATATCAGAAGAATGCTTTTAGAATTCTAACCACTCATGAGATTTTTCTTTAATTGAAGTACAACATGCACACTGAGAAGTGTAAAACTCTTAAGTGTTTTTTTCTCAAAGTGAACAACCTCATATAGGCAGCACCCATATCAAGAAACTGAATGACTATTCCCAGCTCCCCATCATAGAAGCCTCCCTTGTGCTCTCTTCCAATCACCACCCCCTGCAAGGGGGAGACACTCTCCTTATTACTAACACCACAGATTGGTTCTGTCTCATTTTGAACGTTATTGAAATGAAAACACAAAGAATGTACTTTTTCAGGTCTAGTTTCTCTCACTCAAGTTTTGCTTGTGATAGTCTGCAAGGCTTAGAAGTTTGGTAATGAAATTCAAGCCAAGTCTTTTACATGGTTTTGTTTTGTTTTCATTTTTGTTTTTCTGATAACTAAGCTGGAGATGTTTGACAGCTAAGACTTTGTCTCCCACCAGGCTATGAAGACCTACACACTGTATCTTATTCATTTTTGTCTCCCCAGCACCTAGTGTAATGCCTAAGACAATGATAAAGTGAATAATATCTGTTTTTATCCACCACAGGATTGACTAACACAGAGCCTAACTTTTATTGGTACAAAATGAATGTGAGTAGATTCTTTGATGGTAAAATTATTGTAATCGTCCCTTCTTATATCTCTAATATTGTGATTGACATGTCAATCTGTAAATACTAAAGTGTACAATTTATACATGTCTATGTTTTTATTTTATTACCTATTCAGTTTTTGAGAGAAAATAATCTCTTAATTTTGTAGCCAAGATGCCCCAAATTGCAAAAGTAATGAAAAAGACCCAGTGATAATACTGCAATTGGAAAGGAAGACACTGATTTCTCATATGACTGTGGCAAACGGTTAAGAGAGAAAATTCCAGAAGACTTAAATTGTCTATAGTCTTGGCATCTCTCCCTCAATGTACTTGCTACTTTTTTTTGTTGTTGTTGTTAGAGTCTGCTTAGTTACACTGCAGACCACAGTAAAATTATAGATTTGGAGACGCTGGAATCATGTTTCCTCAAAGATAAAAGCCAATTTAAAAAATTTTAATGAAGAACAGGAGAAGCAATCCAGAGTTTGTAACAAATTATTAGCATTAATAAAAAATATGCTACTTAGCCCTGTTTTGCCTTAGTAGACTACATATATGTGCTTAAAGATCAAGAAGAGATTGTTTATAAGTTTTTTACAACAATCTTTCTGTAACAGAGAACATAGTCTAGCATGATTTTCCATGAATAGTCTCCCCTTCATTATTGTGAACAAGCTTAATAATAATAGTATCAGTTAAAATGTATGTATCTATAATGTAGCTATAGTGATAGTAATAATGTACTAACATGCTGATAATTACATAGTAATAGCATAAGTAGCATTTACTATGGGCCAAGTATTATTCTAAGTACTTGTGTATTATATGTTAAACTTAAGTATTTACATATTAACACAAACACTAATATATTGAATCCTCATGCAGACGTATCATGTAGGGGACTTTTATTATCTTCATTTTCCAATTAAGAAAACTGAGCTCTTAGAAATTATGAACGAAGATTGCAATAACAGAGGAAAAGACAAGATACAAACCCAACCTTTAAAGTCTGTGCTTTTAACCACTAGGTTATATTGCTGCTGAATAAACTAAAAGGAGAGCTTTGGCATTTGTACTTAGTTTTGAAAGGAGTTCACTTATATGTTTTCTGAGCCCTGTGTCTCTTTTATGTGAACTTTGTTGAAGTCTGGAAAGGAGAAGTATAGGAGGTCTGAAAGAGAGGTTGAGAGCAGAGAAGAGACAGAGGAACAGGCAAGAGGTTGTGGGACTGGGCTCAGAAAGCAGGGTGAAACGACTAGGGATGGGAGGTAGACCAGGTAGGAGTCTTAAGTAGTGTGACTTTGGGCACTTGCCAAATAGCAATAACATTTTTAACATATGACCTAGAATGAGTGTTGGGAAGAAAATTACATGGTTCTAAATAATCTATTGCAAAATATTGTTTTCAAAACAACAAAAGTTAAATCTTCATTTAGGTATCACATGGTTCGAATATGAAAATATTAAAAATTAAACCAGCCACATTTTTTTTTAAACAGGAGATTAAGACACTGTAATGTTCTGAAGCAATTTGAATGAGACCTGAAAGGGATTAATAAAATGAAGTGACCAACTCTGGGATGATCAAATGGTAAACAAAATACCTACAAGAAAAGAACAGAAATCTAATTACAGAAAAGAGACATATGCTCCATAGCGCTGGTCAATATACCCCAACTGTAATTTTGTCCTGTCATCTCTCCCACTTCTTTTTTATTCCTTTATGCTTTAGAAACAAAGCTGGTAAAGAATCAATTCAGTAGGCAGTACAATAACTTGGAGATAATGTATCTGAATGCCTTTTCCCAGAGCCTATCAGACTCATATATATAATGATATTATAAAATAATATGTTATTGTTAAATAGAAATTTGTTATTAAAGTAACTTAGATGTTGTAAGAAAAATCACCAGCTTCCCAAATCTGATGTGGAATCAATATATTTAACTAGTTAGGAAATAAACACAAATTGGACAAGTGATTCCATATCCCAGTACACATGTGGAGTCACTTTTAGAACATTAATGAGCATGTAATTTATTCAACACAAGAATTCTTAGCTATTATTCTATATCGGTATGTAGTTTGCAAATATATGATTGACCCAGAGAATGCACATGACATTTTTTCTGAGGACCTTAGTCTTTATAAATTTCTTACATTTTATTCAAATCTAAACACCTTAAAAAAATCTAATTTTTTTTAAAGTTTCAGAACAAATGTATGAGAAGTTACGTTTTCAAGGCAAGCATATAAGGAATTTTATATCAAAAGCAAATACAAGGTCACATAAATTTAGCAAAATTTGATCTTATATTTGAGAAAGTATTTTGAGTATATTTGAATGAATTAAAGGAATATTAATTATTGTTAAAAGAAAAAATTTCAAATTCTATTTAATTTCACAATATCTTTTGAACATTCTCTATATGACATTCAGAGATCACCAAAAATTGCATGACATAATTATCATTGAGAAGCTTATAAGCTGATTGGAAAGACAACATGTATATATACACTTATACATACATGTATATATACACTTAAAATACATATATGTATATATTACAAATAACAAAGACAATATATATACACACATAAATACATATATATGTATATACATATATTTATATATAAATACACATATATATTACAAATCAGACAATATGAATATATACACATATAAATACATATGGATGTTTGTATTATATACATATAATAAATAACACAACACTTTAATATGATGCTTCATCTAATGTTAGAACACATCTTGGTAAAAGTAGGAGAGAACTGCATTTGGCCAGAATTTTTATGGAAGACTGAAGAAGTATCCAAAAGATATTAAGTCTCCTGAGCAGCAGAGAATAATAATAACATGAAAGATGAATTGGGTTGTGATGAGCTTAGATTACAAATTCTCTAGGAGGGGTGAAAGAGTCCAGTGAACCTAAATGGAAAAATCCTGGGTCCCACAGCACAGGCACATATAAAAGGAGGTTGCCCCTGAGTGGTGTTCATTCATGCAACAGTTACACATCCTAAATTTACCATGTATATGATAATTTCTGTTCTAGGCAAAGATCCCTGACTTCCTGGAACTTGCTTCCTCATAAGAAGAAACAGAGTTATAGTCAGTAAATATAACAAATACATAAGTAGATAATAGTATTTTAGAAGGTAATAAAAGCTCTGAAAAAAATTAGAGTAGAATAAAAGGGGTTGAGGATAACAGCACAGAATGAGCTGTAAATTTTAAAAGGTTAAGAATGATAGGCCTTATTAATAAAGTAATATGTGAGTAAAGACTTGAGGTCTGTGGGGGATGAGTGTTCTAGGATAATCAGCCTAACAGCCCTAGGGCAGGAGAAGCACACTAGCTTGTAAGAGAAAATGGCAAGAAAGCTATTGACTCTGCGATGGAATGAACCAAGGGAACCCAGTAGGAAATCAAATCACAGGGGTTAAAAAAAAAGCCAGGGAATGTGAGGCTTTCAGAAAACAGTAAGAACTTTCATTTGTACTTTTAATAAATTTTCCTAAAAGGCTTTGAAACAGAGTGGTACATGATATTAACTTAGATTTCAAAAGGGTTACTCTGGCTACTGTGTTGCGAATAGACTCATAGATAGAGTTAAGAGGTCACAAACTGAAACAGGAGGTGAGGTTAGTGCTATAACCCACATAAAATAGGAGGCTTGGAGTAGAGTGATACCAGTGGAAATAGAGGTAGTGAAAACTGTTTACAAAGGTGTGGGTTCAGGAAAGCACTGGTGATAGTAAAGTGTCCCAATGCTAGTTGTCTCTAGACTTCATGAGTCAAGGAGGGAGTTTATTATAAATTGAGGGAGACACTTGGGTAGAGTTGATTATACATTGAGGGAGGGAGTTGGATAGATTTCACTACTGTGAGAGAGGGCATACAATCAGCTCAAGGCAACCTTCAAGGGAAGGAGTCAAGAAAATACATACCTGACCTCATCCTTCTCCCTCTCATCTCTTACTAGGGCTTCCCATTGACTGGATGTCACTGAAAGCCAGAAGGCACAAGAGCCTACTGATGTAATCCTTCCAGGTTATACTCGCAGGGCCAAGCACAAGAAAGGAGATGAATAAAGTGTGCCTTGGGAAGAGCAAATGGAAGATCAGCAGCCCCTGTATCTTGGCAGCTAACTGACCACGTACCAAGGAGGATGGAATGAGATACTGTGTCAGATTCTTAGGTGGCACAAATAAGGTGAAGACAGAAATTTGGCCATAAGATTTAACAATGTGGAGTTAATGGAAAATTTAAAAAGGGGGTATATTCGGAACAGAATATTGGAGACAAAAGCTAGATTAGCACGAGGCTAAGAGTGAATGGAAAAAGAATAGGCGGCATTGAATATAGACAGTGTCTACAAACACAGCAAGAATTTCCAAGCCCTTTATTTGAATATCAGGCAAACTGAGGAGCAGAATTATAGTATTATATGATAAAAAATACCTCACTTTTGAGTGCCGATATACTTGAGTTATAAAATACAGCGATATCATCATTCTTGAACTCTCTGTCCTAATGGATTTTTCAAACCATGTAGGATGCCAAGACTACAGTTTGAACATGCTTCCACAAGATACCAAGAAAATCCAAAAACTGTGACCAAACATTTGCATTTTTGTCTTTTTCATACATATTGCCTCCTGCTTTATAGCTGCTTCAAGAGTAAATCAAAATAAAAGAACTTGAATTGCTCATTCTTGCCTATCCCTGAAAACTCCACTGCATGTTCTGACCAATGTCAGGTGAGCATTACAAAGTGATTGTGATAATATAGGTATAAGGTGGTGAGAGTCTTGTTAGTTTAGTGGAAACAGAAATTCACAAAGTAATATTTTATAGATAAAATAACTAATAAAAGATAGCAAAGTGAATGGATATAAAGAATGAAAGATAAGGAGAAGCCAGCATTTCTACTCATTTTCTTAACAACAGAGCAGAGAAAAATTGTGATTCTATAGACAGATGCTTAGAATTTTTAGAAAGCATGAGGAAGTAGAGGAGGAATCCAAAAACACTTGGTTTGCAATAATAAAACTTCCATTCACTGAGTGACTAATATATGCAGCAAGCAAGGAGATAGACACACTCATGAACATTACCTGACATGAAAGCTTAAACATCATATGGTTAGTCAGGAAATAAACCTGAACCTAGGTATTAAATGATTTCCCTGGTTGGGTGGTTAGGAAAATACATAGGGGAAAGAAGTAATGCAGAGAGGCTGCAAACCAGTCAATGATACCTGTGCAATTGATCTTCAGAACCTAAACACTTGTTTTTATGTTAATCCTTATTGCTTTTTAACCAGTTGACAAAATTCTGATTTTTGTCATCTATATAATTACTTTCCATTTTACACCTTGGGCTCTTGGCAAATGTGAAAAGTTTGCTTTCTACAACTTCATATAGGCCAGAGTTAACATTAAAAGACTGGGGCTAAGAATGGACCTCTGCAACATTTGCTGTTGAGTGGTCAGAGGGTAAACTGAAGGAGTCAAAAGTGCTGATTCAACCTTGGATGAGATGCATGTTATACATGAAAGATGCAGATTCAAAAGAAATAGATTTTCAGAGTGAAACTTCAAGCAATAGCAGAGTAGAGAAATCAGTCAGTCCTCTTCCAGAAAAACTTTCATAAAAATGGACGAAATTGCCATAACCATGTTAGGTCTCTGGAAATTAACCATTGGCAAACAGTAAATTTAGAAGCATTTATTCAAGAAAAACTGCTTAACTTTGTATAAGAACAGAAAGATTCTGTAACTCTGGCACAGTTAATGTAACCAGAATGAGGCTAACCATGAAAACTAGCAGCATTGCTGCTAGAGGGGGATGACTTGATATGAAGTGTAGTTAGGAAAATCAAGTCGTGTTATCATAACATTGAATTTGCTCCCTGACTCACACATCAGTTGGCGGAGGTTGGAAGCCTTACACAGTCTCAAGATGTTTAAGCACAACCTGTGATTAATCATTGGCTGACCTCTAAACTATGAAAACACAGGAGCAACCCCTAGAAAACCAAGCTTAAAAATAAGAATAGCATTTTAAAAATTGAGCAGAGCTATCAATGCCACAGCGTGGAGGAAACAGATTCCACAGTCTAAATCCAGTCAAGTTAATAAAACAAACAAAATAAGATTCCAGAATTACTACATATATCATATAATCTAGTTTTAAAACAAAATTATGAGCTATGCAAATTATATTAGTCAGGATTCTCCTGATAATCAAAACCAACAGTATGTGTAAATATATAGAGAGACTTATTTTAAGAAGTTGGCTTGTGCAATTATGGAGCCTTAGTGAATCCAAATCTGATGGTATAGGCTGGCAGGCTGGAGACTCCAGAAAGAATTGCAGTTCAAGTGCAAAGGCAGTCTGCTGGCAGAATTCCTTCTTTCTCAGGGAGATCAGTCTTTATCCCATTAATGCCTTCAACTGACTGGATGAGGTCCATCCACCTTGTGGATGGTAATTTGTTTTAACCAAAGTCCTCTGACTGAAATCTCAATTTCATTCAAAAACATCTTTAGATAAAAACATCCAGAATAATGCTCGACTAAACATCCAGACATCATAACCCAGCAAATGAACACATAAAATTAACTATCAGGTAAAGTAACAGAAAAGTATGACCTATACTCAAAACATGAAAAGAAGTCTATGTATGTTATCTCAGAGTGGGTAATGATGAATTTAGCACTGAAAACTTCTGGCCAGGCATAGTGGCTCATGCCTCAACCCAGCATTTTGGGAGGCTGAGGCAGGTGGATCACTTGAGTCCAGGAGTTTGAGACCAGCCTGGGCACATGGTGAAACCCTGACTGTACATAAAATACAAAAAATTAGCCAGGTGTGGTGGTACATACCTGTAGTCCTAGCTACTTGTGAGGCAGAGCTGGGAGGATCACCAGAACCTGGAAGGTCGTGACTGGTGAGCTGTGATCATACTACTGCACTCCAGCCTGTACAACACAGTGAGACCCTGTCTCAAAAAATAAAAAAGAAAAAGAAAAAAACTTCACAGCAGCTATTATAGATATAACCAAAGAATTTTAAAAATAAAGAAATACATAATGATGACTCATCAAATAGAGAATATCAATAAGTAATAACTATAGAGAAGAACTGAATAAAATTATAGAGTTGAAAGCACAATGACTGAAATAACATTTTACTAAATCAGATTAATTACAGGTTGTATATAGCAGCAAGAGAAATAATCAATGAGCTGGAAGATAGATTGGTAGGAATTACATCATCTTAAATACAGAGAGATAAAGATGAAGAAAGTCACACAAATCTGTAGACAGCATTACACATATGAACATATTTGTAATGGAGTCCTAGGAGGGCCACAAATGAAAGGGGAGCAAAATAAAAGAAAAGAAAGAAAACAATTCTAACTTCATTGATTTGAAGTTTTAAAAATTAACCAACAGGGCCGGGCGCAGTGGCTCAAGCCTGTAATCCCAGCACTTTGGGATGCCGAAACGGGCGGATCATGAGGTCAGGAGATCGAGACCATCCTGGCTAACACGGTGAAACCCCGTCTCTGCTAAAAAATACAAATAAAACTAGCCTGCCTGTAGTTCCAGCTACTCGGGAGGCTGAGGCAGGAGAATGGCGTAAATCCAGGAGGCGGAGCTTGCAGTGAGCTGAGATCTGGCCACTGCACCCCAGCCTGGGCGACAGAGCCAGACTCCGTCTCAAAAAAAAAAAAAAAAAAAAAAATTTAACCAATAGATCCCACGTAGAATAAATTAATAAATCCCATGTAGAATAATACAAAGAGCTTTGCACACCTAGACACATCACAGTTGAACTAGTGAAAGCCAGGAACAAACAAAAACTCTAGAAAGCAACAGGAGAAAAGTGACTCATCATGTACAGAGAGCAACATCCTAAACTGCTGACTTCCTATTTGAAACAATAGGAAATATTAGGCAGTGAAATGACATATCCGAAGTGCTGAAAGAAAAAAAAACTGTCAGTCAAGAATTTTATATTAAGTGAAGCTATCTTTCAAAAATGAATATGAAAATAAGACATTCCTAGATAAACAAAAGCTGAGAGACTTTATTGTTAGCAGCACAGAAAAGGTAAAGAAAAGAACATGGTAACCTAACTCCATAAGAAGAAAGGAAGAGCACAGTAAATGGGAAATATGTGAATAAATACAAAACATTAAGTAATTTGTGTTTGCTTTTCTAAATCTATATTCCTAGCAAAAATATATGTACAAACTTGCAAAAAGTAATGTGGAAGAAATGAAGGTATAATGGAGCAAAATTGCTATATTTAACTGTATTTAAGGAGTTTCAGAATAAGATAGATATTGATAAAATGATATATATTGTAATCCCTCAAGCAGTTTCTAAGAAATAACTTTTAAACATGTCATTTAAAATATTGACAGAGAAACTAAAAGGATACACAGAATAGTATTTAATACAAAATAAATGAAAGAAGAGTGAAGAAACAAAATATTATAAAACTTTTAAAGAAAATGAATAACAAAATGGCAGATGTAAATTCATGTATCAATGACATTAAGTGTGAATGGGATAAACATCAATCAATAGACAGATTGTAAAACTAAACAAAATAGCAGGTCCAATGATATATTGTTTACAAGAGACTACTTTAAATTCAAAGACACAGATTGAAAGTAAAAGGATGTGTGTGTGTGTGTGTGTGTGTAGTTTTTGCAAATTGTAATGATAAGATAAATCTAATGGCCATATTAATTTTAAAAAGTCCTAGAATACATGAAGCAAATTCTAACAGGATTGTAAGAAGAGGTAAACAAATCAAAAAATTATAGTTAGAGATTTTAGTACCTCACTGTCAATAATTGCTAGAACAACTAGACAGAAAATCAGGAAAGATACAAAAAGCCTGGACAACACTAACTCGACCTAATTCACACTTACAAAACACTTCACCTAACAATAGCAGAATACACATTATTTTCAAGGTCACAAAGGCAAATTTATAGCTTCAAAGGCCTATGTTGGAAAGAATACTAATCTCAAATCAATAATCTATTTCACTTTGAAAAACTAGAGAAACCCAAAGTAATCAGAAGGAAGGATATAATAAAGGCCAGAGTAAAATCAATGAAATAGAAATCAGAACAACAACAGAGAATCAATGACACCTAGATATGATTCCTTAAAAAAAATCAATTAAATAGGTAAAACTTTAGCTTTATAGACCGAGGAAAACAGAAATTACCAAATGACAAATGACAAAAATCAGGAATTACATGGGGAACATCACTGTTAACCTAGAGAAATTAAAATAATCACAAAGAAATATCATAACATGTTAATGTAGACAAATTAGATCACATAGATATTTAATAAAATGGACAAGTGCCTAGAAAGACACAAATTACCAAAACAAACTCAAGAAGAAATAGAAAATGCACAGAGATGTGATGGATTTAAAAAGAAACTGAGTTACAGAAACAAAGTCAAATGCTGTATGTTCTAAGTGGGAGCTAAACAATGACTAAACATGGACATACAAAGTGGAATAATAGACACTGGAGACTATGAAAGATGGGAAGGTGGGTGGAGATGTGAGTACTGAAAAATTACCTGTTGGGTAGCGTATTCACTCTCTGAGTGATGGGTACACTAAAAGCCCAGACCTTAGCACTCTGCAATACATAAATGTAAGAAATCTGCACTTGTACCTCATAAATATATTTTTAATTAAGAAAAGAAGAAACTGAGTTAGTAATTAGTAATTAAAGATCTTTCAACAGAGAAAAGTCCAAGCCTAAATGGTTTCACAGGTCAATTTTTTAATATTTACAGAAGAAATAATCCTACTCAAATTCAGAAAATAAAAAAGGAAATACTTTCCAAATCATCTGTGAGTCTAATATCTCTCTCAAAATGATGACATACAAACTTATCACAATAAAACTATAGGTCAATATTCTTTATAAATATAGATGCAACAGCCCTTAATAAATTTTAACAAACACATTTCAGAAACATATAAAATGGATTATACATGATGATCAAGTGGGATTTATCCCAGGAATGCAAGGTTCATTTATCATTCAAAACCAATTAGTAGAATTATCGATATTAATAAAGAACAGAGAAAATGCAAAATTCAGCACCTATTTATGATAAAAACTCAAAAATCTTAGATGGAAAGATCCTCAACCTGCTAAACAGTATTCATTAAAAACTGCAACTAATATCATAGTTAACTGTGCAAGACAGTGTTTTTTTTTTTAGATCATAAACAAGGCCAGAATGTCTATTATTAACACAGAGAAGGTTCTAGCCCATGTATTCAGTAAGGAAAAGCAATTAAAGTCATAGACATTTGAAAAGAAGAAGCAAAACAGTTTTTATTCAAAGGCAATATAATGTTACATATAGAAAATTCTAAGAAATGTACCAAAAACATAATTGAACTAATAAATGTTTTTAAAAATCAAAGGATAAAAGATAAATGTAAAAGTCACTTCTATTTGTAGATACTAGCAATGAAAAATTTGCATGTAAAGCTAAGAAAGTTGTTTACTCATAATATAAAAATAACAAAACATTTAAGAATAAATATAACAAAAGAAATATGAGACCTGTATATGGTAAACTTTGGAAGATAAATTAAGAAAGATCTGTGGAGAAAAATTCCATACTCACAGATTGGAAAACTCCATTTTAGGAGAGCAGGTCTCCTCAAATTTATCTATAGATTGAACGTGAAAGACTTAGTATAGTTAAAGCAATTTTTAGAATGAACAGCATAGGATAACTTATACCATTCAATTTCAAAACAAACTCTAAAGCTACAGTAATCAAAACAATGTGGTACTGGCTTAAGGATAGGCAGACAAAAACCTCAAGTTTATGATCAATTGATTTTTGACAGAAATGCAAAGACAATTCAATGATGAAAGGATAGTTTATTCAACAAATGGTGCTATAACAATTGAATATTCATCTGCAAAAATGAACTCACACCTTTACCTCACATCCTGCATATAAATCAGCCAAAAATATGAAAATGTGTTATAGACCTAAGAGTTAACAGCTAAAATTATAAAACTTTCAGAGAAATTATACAAAGAAAATATCAGTGATCTTGGGTTTGGAGAATGTTTCTTAGATAAGACACACAAAGCACATTTCATGGAGTAAAAAGGTAACAAATTAGACTTCATAAAAATGAAACTTTTATTGACATTATTAAAGATAAAATAATAAGTCATGGACAGGGAGAAAATACTTGCAAATCACATATCTCATTAAGGATTTAATCATAAATATTTAGGGAACTCTTATAACTCATTAATAAGACAATCCAATTGAAAAGTGGCAAAAACTTTTATCAAAGAAATATTAAAAAGCCAATAATCTCATTAAAAGATGTTCAATGTCAGTCATTAGAAAAATGTAAATTAAAATTTCAATAAGCCACATAGTCACTAGAATGGCTATAATCAAAAAGCCTGAAAATACCAATCATCGGTAGGAATATGAAGAAACATTAAAGTAGAATGAAATATGGTATACACATTGTAGAAGACAGCTTGTAAGTTTCATAATAAGTTAAACACAAAACCTATCATATGATCCATGGTATTAGGCCGTTCTTGCATTGCTATGAGAAAATACCTGAGACTGAATAATTTATAGAGAAAAGAGGTTTAATTGGCTCACGGTTCTGTAGGCTTTATAGGAAACATGATGCTGACCATCTGTTTGACATCTAGGAAGGCCTCAGGAAGCTTACAATAATGGTGGAAGGCAATGGCAGAGCAGATATGTTATATGGTCAGAAGAGGAACAAGAGAGAACAAGGAGGGAGGTACCAGATACTTTTAAACAACCAGATCTCACGAGAACTCGCTCACTATTGTAAGAACAGCACCAGGGGGGTGGTGCTAGACCATTCATGAAAAATCTACCCCCATCATTCAGTTACCTCACACTGGGCCCCATCTCCAACATTAAGGATTACAATTGAACATGAAATTTGGTGGAGACACAGATCCAAACCATATCACACATCAATTCCGTGAATCAATATCTACTCGAAGAAAGTGACAACTTTTGTCCAAGAATTGAATGTGAACAATAACTGCATTCTTCATAATAAACTAGAAACCTCTAAATGCCTGTCAAAGTAGATAAATGCAATGTGGTATATTCTTACAATAGAATACTATTCTGTAATACAAAAGAATGGACTACTGAAACTTGAATGAACCTCAAAACATTATGCTAAGTGAGAAAAGCCAGACATGGAAGACTATATATTATATAATCCTGTTTACATGGAATTTCCAGAAAAGGCAAACTATGGAGAAGGAAAGCAGACCAGTGCTTGCCTAAGCCTGGGGTGATCATGTGAACTGACACCAGACAGATGTAAAGGAACACTATGGTGTCATGAAAATGTTCTAATATAAAATTGTGGTGATGGTTGCACAATTGTTTAAATATACTAAAAATCATTAAATTTGTACACTTACATGAGGTGTATTTTATGTACACATACCTCAGAAAAGCTGTGTAAAAAATGAAATAGGTTTTCGAAAGATGACAACACTTCAGCATTCTCATTCATGATCAGAGCATTTGAAACACAACTTTTTAAATTCACCCCAAAGATATAATATCTAAGTAGGTCCTACTTTGAGATATCTTCTTTAAAATATATTTTCTCACTTCCTACTCTATGAGAGTTCAGTACCTACAACAATAATGAAAACATATTTCTTATATTACAATTGGATGATTTTTTAAAATTAGTTAAAGCTGATCAGATATTTATTTTACTTGATATTGCACATCTGTGAAGTTAAAAGTTAATTACTTTTTTAAAAAGTAATTGAGTCTAATACACAGGGCCTCAATATTTTCTTAGAAAATTATTTCTTCATCATCTCTTAGAAATATTTTATGGTAATGACACAAATAAAACATTGAACAAAAATTTATTTCATAATTTCATCCGAATAACTTTTTCCAATTTCAATTGTGGTAGAACATCACGTAAAATTGACTGTCTTACCTATTTTTAAGTATACACGTCGGTGGCATTAAGTATATTCACACTGCTGTGCTATATAAATCACCATCAATCCACAGACCTCTTTTCACCTTGCAAAACTGAAACTCCATACCTATTAAATTCCATATCCCTTTTCTCCTAGCCCCTGGCAATTACCTACTTACTATCTCTATGAGTTTGACTGCTCTAAGTATCTCATTCAAATGATATTTTACAGTATTTTTTCCTTTTGTGATTGGTTTATTTTACTTAGCGTAATGTCAAGGTTCATCCATGGTGTAACACATGTCAGAATTGCCTTCTTTTTTAGGGTTCAGTAATATTCAATTGCATATATATGTGCATAATTTTGTTTATTATTCAATGGTTTGCATTTGACTCTTTGGTTGTCTCCATCTTTTGACTATTATAAATAATATGCTATGCACATAAGTGTAAACATTTTTTTCCAGTTCCAACTTTCATTTTTGCTGACTATATACCCAGAAGTGGCATATCTGGATCATATGATAATTCTATTTTTAACTTCTTGAGGAACTGCTGTGCTGTTTTCCACAGCAACTGCATCATTATATTCTCAACAACAGCATTCGAGGGTTCCAATTCCTCCACATCCTCACCACCTGATTTGGGGATTAGGGCTTTGCTTAGTTTGCATACCATTGACCAAACTGTATGTTCATGATCTAATGGAATAGAATTAACAGAACCCATTACTCACAGTTAGAATGGTGTATTAGGCTCACACTTCCTCCAAGTATCTCTTTGTGGTCTGTCATCCACCTGCTTAGAAACAGTATACTGAAGCAATATTTCACCTAGAAAAATGTAAACTCAAAGTTAGATCAAACTAGAAAGACTTTTGAACCAAACTAAACACAAATCCAATACTTAATGTTTTAATCATGAACTACATCTTATCCCATATACAAATCAGAACTAAATTCATGCACTTAAAAAAATGGTTAAAGAAAACTCTGAAGCATTTGAACTATGTTTCCAAAACAAATGTAAACTTTAATGTATCACTTGGTTCAAGTCTCATTAAGAGATAGAAAATTGTTGAATGAAGTTCAACAAACAAGAGTGTAGACGTTTGTTGAATGAAGATAATATTGGCATTTGGAGTTCCTGCTGCAAAACTGCATATTCTGTGCCATTCAAACCTAGAGCTACAGGAATTAGTGTGATTTCAGTTTTTTATGATTATAGAGCATTTCCATCTAATACCTGGGATTCTCAGTAAACATCCATTTTCTCCGGAAGCTAGTTTCCCTGTATCATTTCAATTGATCTTTAGCTTTCTTACGAATAACGTCTTCAATTAATTCTTGAGAGTTCATGTTTTTTTTTTTTTTTTTTTTTTTTTTTTTTTTTTTTTTTTTCCTGTCCTCTGTATGTTTAACATTTTCACATTTTTAAACACAGGTATTTAGTTTTGGGTGTCAGGCAACAGATTAATTTTAATTCATGTCACCACTTATTGTTCTGTCAATCCATGGTCAAACAAAAATTAACAATAAGATTGATTCTGATACTTGATTAACAGGTCTCTCCTTCATGAGTAAGGCAACCATCAACAGCAGAGCCACTTTAGAGTCTCCTGGGAAAGTGTGAACATGACAGTAAACAGCCTACATCAAAGACATTTCAATTCAGCAACAAGCCTTTCTGTTTTGGGTAAGTGATATACACTCAAACAAAACATTAATCAGAAGACCTATTTCATCTCCCTGGGGAATATGACTAAGTCTACTCTCTAAGTGTGATTTTGAACAAGAAAAGAGTTCCTTTAAGGAGATACAGAGGCTGAGATAAGCATCTTAAATATAATATGGATTTCATGGTAATAAAAAGAGTCTTGCTGCAAGTTAATATTCTAATATTGTAAAATTTTAACTCCTTCTTCTGATTAGGCTCATCAACTTGGGGCCTCTATTTGTACTCCTCTCTAGCTGGGTGGTTTCAGTTAACATAAACTTGAGAATGGTAGAGAATATGGCATTTACATTGTCTACATAAGGACTGTTTGACCTGTTTGAGTGTAGAAGTTTGTTTACTCATTTGTTTTCTATTATATCTTAAAATATGAAATAAAAAGGAGAGACTAGCAATAAAGTCTGGAAGTGGAACATGCAAAGAGGACGATATTTATCTTCCAGAAGGAGAGGGCTACAGTTGTGGAAGTTTTTACTCACGCCATACTTTTGTTTGAAAATGTCATTTGTTTGTTAGAGTATCCATGGAAGCCACATCTAATTGACAGATAATGATCCTTTGATCTGTATTTTCATCCTTATTTTTATTCTTGTAGAAAACAATGAATTCAATTCACTCTGACTCTCATCCTATGTTTATTTCTCTGCTGTTATCACTGAATCTCAAAATCTTCATGTACAATATAGGGTCTAAGAAGGATCTGTAGTGTTATGATTTGGCCATATCCTTTCTTGACTCTCATACAAAAGGTGAGGAAAAAAGAATGTCATTTAGAGTGGCTGTGTTTTTCCTGGACCATCTTGAACAAAGAATCCAGTTCCTGCTGAAATTCTGACAACCCTTGAGAAAGCTAAAGCCTGTAACCCAAGTTAATTTTCTTGCTTTGCTAAGAATGATAATCTTGTGATAAATGCTATTTAAAATTTTAATATTTGAGCTAAAGTAGCACATAGGAGGTAGATTTTTTAAAAAGAATGAAATGTTATTATCTTTTTTTGTAACTTGAAAGTGAGCATATTTTGTTCTAAATCTTCAAACAGATTTAAATCTGATGTTGATCAAATATGGAAACACTAGTAAGTTGCCTTTGGAAATCGTGTGTTCACAGAAACACAATAATGAAAGGCGTCTTACAAGAACATGACACCATCTTTTACAAAGCCAATACATCTGTTATTTTTATTTTTTACAAAAATCTTTTTGGGAAGGTGAAACTTCATTTTCTCTCAGTGATTATATTGTCTTCCCTTATTACTGTTTTCATAATGAAGGTGCTAGTTTCATCCTATGGCAGAGTCTTTTATTGAGGATATACTTTGCCTAATGCTCTCTCTTTTTGCAACCAAAGACATGATCAAGAAACAAGCTAAATTTATTTTTGTTTGTTCTGTTGCAATGAAAAGGGCTTTAGGAAAGAAAAAATAATAATCTCTTCAATTTTTGCCTCCAAGAAAGGTAGACAGGCTCGATGCTCATGAACGACCTTTACTCCATTAGTGTGTTGTATATATCAGATATATTTTACTTACTTTCAATACAGTTGTGAAGTAATATTTTTATTGCATTCTTAGTGATGAATCAAGATAACATTTTTTTTTTCTTAATCTTGTTTACCTTTGGCATACTAGGAAACTGACTACTGAAGTCTAGTATATGACATCTTTCTTTTATGAACAATCTAATCTTCTAAACATACAAACTTCGATGATGATTATTATTCTTGTTACTTGCTGATCTCAAATAGATCAAGAGAGTGGTGATTCCTTATATTCAGAGCTAGCCAGACCACTCCTTAGAATATAGTGGTCAAATTTAATTTTCACAAATGAACATTTCTGAAGAGTGTTTATATACTTTTTTTAATATATGAGTTTCATATACTTTTAAAAAATAAGTTGTAAATAATTTACAAAAAATCAGGGAAGATATAAAGGGTTTGTTAATTCAATTTGAAGAAAACATTGAGTAATCTGCATGTTTTTATTTGGCAAGTAGACACCTAAGGTAGAATTAATTGTCTTTTTACCATTGCAAACAACTGATCAAATGTCTCTACCATGAGATATAATTCAGTTAAATCAATCATGTCACTGAATGTGGTTAGTCAAAATGGTTAATCGGGTAACTCTACACAGATATTCCTAAAATGGTTTTAAAAAATGAAAAGAAGTAAGATTACTATTTATACTGAAAAGAAGTGTGGGAGATTAAGTTTACTGTAATAGTATGGGGGAATTAAACAGTTTATTCAAGATTACACTACACTAAGTATTGGGTCACACTTTCTTTTTATGCTCAACTCTTAACACTATAAATCTTCACCTCATTAGACTTTAGACACATTTTTTTCTGCTATGATTTTCTTTCTAATTATTTCTGGAACCTCCTGGGGCATGTTTATAAATTCATACCCATTGCACTACAGATCCTAATCCTGCTCTCTGGCTCTGGACTCCCAGATCCTGTGAAATGTCTTGGCCACCATGAATTGATACACTGCAGGCTGCTTTTCTCTCCTGTATTGTTTTGTTCTAAACATGGGTCAGGCCTTAACGTCAATCGCCTGCAGACCACATTAAGGGGATGGTAACATTTCATAAGACTTTTTTTGTTTTTGTAGAATTTAACACATGAGAAGATAGGAACTACTGGAGGAGAATAACAACAAGACTTCACATTGCCCTTTATTGTGTAAATATCTGACGTTCCTCTCTGATATGTGACCTCTAACTAAGAAGAGCTTCTCCCCAAGTCCCAGCTACAGTGGAACATGTCCACTTCTAGACCTGAGCCTACCCAAACCCCAAGACTCGGAAGATTTTTTTTTTTTTTTTTGCCTCATCTCTGGCTAAGGTCACCACTACACATTATTGGGTTGATTGGTTCTCTAGATGTTTTAAAGTAGATATTTATCTCCATTTCTTTCTGGTGAAATCAAACCTTACCCACAGATTCTGTGACCTCAAAACAAATGAAACAATTGTCAGACATCAGCATATACTGCAAAGTCTAGGTTGTTCAGACTTACATAATGCCAGACTCTAATCCAAAATTGGATAGTGCTAAGGTCGGCCCGTTTCAAGGTATCTCTTACCGAGGTTCACTTTGCTTGTGAACAAGAGTATTTATAATGAAAAAGAAGAATGTCTCATCTGTTTGTTCAACCCCTTGATCAAAAATCACATAAAACGGGTATTTATATAATCAACTCTTCCCATTACTGTTAAGACAAAAGTATTCATTATAGTATATTGATATGTACACAGGTCTAGGAAAGATTTAGTTTTGAAAGTCTTACACAGTCTCAGCCTATACGAAAATAAAAAAAAAAAGTCCTAAGTAAATTATAGTATCAAGTGTTCCTGGCTCTTAGGAAATGGTATGCATTCAACTCTCATCTAATGTCATCTAATGTGCTTCTTTACATTTTTATGGGGGAATACAGACAGTAAGAGCAGGATAAATTAGTTTTCTTTAATATAAAATCGAAAGAAATATCAATGTAACCATTCTAATATTTCAATGTTTCCAAAACAATTTCTTTTTTTTTTTTTTTTGCCCCATCTAAGCCATAGAAATAAGAAAAAATAGAACAGAATGAACAATACTTAATTCAATAGCATTGGAAGCAAGTTATAAAATATATTGCTATTGGAACAGTCTGTAGTATTGATGAAAGTGTATATTAGTATGACATTTCTCTGGGGAATTTTGACAATATAAAAATTAGCTTTAAAAAGTGTACATCTTTAAAACAGAAATTCTACTTGAAAATAATTTTAAACAGGTAATTAAACATATGAAAACTATATGTAAGTATGTACTGCAATTGATAGCACTTTTCGACAGCCATATAGAAATTGAAGTAATCTAAATATTCAACAATAGAGCAATGGCTTTATAGATTATGGTGCCTCCACCTTTTAATGTTATATGTATTTTAAAATTATCTTTTCAAAAAAGATTAAATGCTACCCTGTCTTCCACAATGGCTAAACTAATATACACTCAAAAACCTAAACAGAAATACTATTCAACTCATCAATCCATTGCTGGGTGTATACCCAAAGGAATATAAAACTCACACCTGTAATCCCAGCACTTGAGACTGAGGTGGGTGGACCATGAGGTCAAGAGATAGAGACCATCCTGGCCAACATGGTGAAACCCTGTCCCTACTAAAAATACAAAAATTAGCAGAGTGTGGTGGCACTTGCCTGTGTAGTCCCAGCTACTCAGGAGGCTGAGGCAGGGTTCAATCACTTGAAGCCGGGAGGTAGAAGTTGCAGTGAGCTGAGATTGTGCCACTGCACTCCAACCTGGTGACAGAGCAACACTATCCCTCCAAAAATAATAATTATGATTCTATTATAAAGACACATGCACATGTGTGTTCATTACAGCACTAGTCACAATAATAAAGACATGAGATAAATGTAAATGTAAATGTCTATCAATGATAGACTGGATAAAGAAAATGTGGTACCTATACACCATGGAATATTATGCAGCCATAAATAAGAACAAGATCATGTCCTTTGCAGGGACATGAATAGAGCTGGAGGCGATTATCCTTAGCAAACTAATGCAGGAACAGAAAATCAAATACATTTTCTTACTTGTAAGTGGGAGCTAAATGATGAGAACACAAAAACAGTCAGAGGGGAACAGCACACACTGGGGCCTTTCAGAGGGTGAAAGGTGGGAGGAGGGAGAGGATCAGGAAAAAAACAACTAATAGGTACCAGGCTTAATACCTGGGTGATGAAATAATCTGTACAACAAGCCCCCATGACACAAGTTTACCTATGTAACAAACTTGTAAATGTACCCCTGAACTTAGAATAAAAGTTTAAAAAAAGATATTTGATGTCTTGAGTAATGCTTACATAACACTATACATTGAAACACCAAATATAAAATTATGTAAGTGGACAGGTATGCTCAGAAAATTATAAAAACATAGTTAGAAGTAGCTATATCTGTATGGTAGAATTTGAGATTTTTGTTTCTTCTTTGTAAGTTTTTATATTTTGATAACAAACATGTATTATTAAGTTTTATGATCAGAAAAATTATTTTAAAATATCTTCTCTACTAAATATAACAGTAAGCAAGTAATTTTACCTGTGATAACATAAATATTATATATAAGGAATCCTGAAAAACTGTTTTTAAGACCTACATCTGAATTATAGGTAAGACAGGTCAGGGTAGAGATTACTACAAAGTTGAAAAATTTTGTTTAAAAATATGGAAAAAGGGCAGGCAGGAAATCTAAAACTAAATACAAAACAATAACACACACAAAATGATGACAACTTCTATTAAATATAAACCTTCAAAAAGATGAACCTTTAATTCAGAGGAAAAAAATTACAACTTCAAAGAAAATACTGAAAACTTTTGCTAGCAGAATAAAAGGTATTAATTGAAGAATATATATATATTTTTTTCATATATATATACATTTATATATGAAAACAAAATAGATTCAGAGGTACATATGCTGATTTGTTATACAGGTAAATTCATGTCACAGGTGTGCTGTACAAATTTATTTTGCTATTATATATTTTGCTATTATTTATTTTGCTATTATTATATAAATGTTTTATATATGTTATATTTATTATATACAATATTGTATATTATATATTTTTGTTAACTTTAAAACATGTAATTTTACTGTATTTACTTTGTTAATTCATTTCTAGTTCTTTCAATTTCCAAACATAAAAATGTTTAATTTCCAATATTGTTTTTAATTCTTAATTTAATAACGTTGTGACGTTCTGTATGTTACTGTGTCCTTAACATATATATATATATAGAGAGAGAGAGACCTGAATTAAAGTGGAAGCAGTGGAGTTGGAGGAAAGAGGACATATTTAAAACTCAGAGAGGAAGAGTCAGTAATTTAGAAGTTGATTGAATATGAAAGGTAAGTGTGACAAAATAAACTGAAATTAATGCTTGGTCTCTATCCAAGGTGACTGAAGATGGTATATTAGTCAGCTTGGGCTGCCATACAAAAATACCAGATTGAGTGCCTTAAACAACAGAAATTTTTTTATCGAGTTTTGAGGCCAGGAGTTTAAAACCAAGGTTTTTTTTTCTGAGACCAATTCTTTTGGTTTGTAGATGGCTGCCACTTATACAATCACATGACCTCCTCTTTGTGGCTATGCAGGGAGAAAGAGACAGCACGGTCTCTCATATCTCTTTTCATAAGTGATATGTCTCATATCACTATCATGAAAACCTCATCCTTTTGACTTCATGGACCCAATAGCATCTCAAAGGCTCCATCTCTAAATACCATCACCTTGAGCATTTAGGGTCTCAACATACAAATTAAGGGGAGACATGACTCTGCCCATAGCAGATGACAATGTGAAAACTGTGCTGAGAAATGAAGGAGAAAGGCAAGTTTGCCCAGGAAGGATGAGGGAAAGATTGAAGAGTATAATTTTAATTTTAGATATGATGATTAATTTCAAGTGCCTTTAGGATGCAGGTGAAGATTTCCAGCAGATCCTTGGTTATGTAAGTATAATGCTTTCAGAAGGGTGGGAATTGATTAGACAGTCATTTATTTGTTGCTGATAAACCTATAGAGGAGTAGAGCATGTGAAAGAATGACAGTCACTGAGGGATCTCTTGGAAACACTGAAACATGGCCATATAGGAGTACAGAGTGAAGGAGACCGAGTATGGGCAGAAAGATGGGAAGAGAGGCCGAAAACTCTGTTGTCATAGAAACAAGGGATGTGATTGTCGTCATCCACAGAAGGGTCAAATAAAAATTCTACCCATTAAATACAGGCATTAGGATTTCACTGGAGAACTTGTTTTTGTGACAATGCCTCCATCTTGCACCAAGTTTCAGTAGCTCTGCCTATTTCCCGTTCGCTATGCCTAAGGACAAACTTGAATAACTAGCCTGCTACACTAGTTCTGGTGCTTCAGAGAAGGATCCTGTTTTTCTCTCATTAGTTAGCCCAGATAGTAGAGTCCCATGCAAAATCTGTACCTTTTCAGATGCCATCTGTGACCCATGCTTGGTTCTTGCTGACACCTTCTTGAGCAAGGCCTCTTAGAGCATACGCTTCAGATGCCTGCCCCCATTTCTCTGTAGATATCCAATTGCGCAGGTCCTGCTCTGCTATGGCTGATGTGTCCAACTGTTCATGAAGATCCAAAGCCTCCTACTTGGATGCTTTGTGTGTTTGTTGTATTTTGTTTTATGATATGCTCCTTAATTCCTCTGCTCCCTATAGCTTTTAGAGAGCATTCTTTGAACAGGGACTCCTGATTTTTCAGAATTGCTTTTCTAAGGAAATTGTTGCTAGTGTTTGCAGGTCCAACTTTACTTTTTTAAAAAACCAAAAAGAGAAAAACAGATAAAAGAACCCACTTAAGCCCAGAGGAAGCATTCTGGGAAGAGACGTCGGCTGCCCTGTGACTGTGCATTTTAAACGGGCGCCTCTCCTCATGATGAGAATTACCTTGGCCCGGGCTGAGCATTCCCAGTGGGCTCTTTCCACTTAAGCTTTTTATTAAAAAAGTAAATTGGGATTATTGTATTCCCTTACTTTACTTTGGAAGCAGAAATTCTAAATTAATTGTGGTCTAAACTGATAGCAAACAGAGAGGTTCTGATAGCAGTCTGGTGGCCTCTTGTTTGGCCAGCAGAGAGTTCGGTTATTGCTGCTGGGAATGGCTTGGCTGAGATATTTTTAATTTACATTTTTTTTCCTTCCCTCTAACGAAGGATTGAATTATGACTTACCAGAAAATCCCCAGTGTCATGGAGAGAGAGATATTGACTAACTTCCTCTAACTTGATTTCAGCTATTTGTTTGGAGCTGGGTTTTAAGTTGCAGGGGGTGGCATTCTGAAGTATTTTTGTATTCATGGGAGCACTGTCCAGAAAACGTTTTTAGTTTCCTTCAGGAGTCATCACTTCAGCACAGTGGTAGTGTTGTAAAAGATAAGAAAGGCATTTCTGTACTGATTGATTGTGTGGCATTATTGCAACGACCACACTGGTAGGAGCAGTCACGGCTGTTAGGTCAAGAACTTCCCTAGCCCTTTTGAACCTGACTCTACCTTGGCAAGGGAAATCCCAGATGTCAGCCTAAGTAGCCACCACCTGCCAAGGACTCAATCCCCATTGGAAAGGACGGAATTGTAAACAGTTATCTCTGTGGTATAACAGTAGCTTTTTGCCTGCTATGGAGTGGGGATGGTAAAAATGTGGATGTTGCAGAACATAATTACTGGCCTGGAAATGTTCCTTCTGTGGGCAGATGGTATGATCAAGAGCAAAGACAGACATGTCCTTCCACAAACCAAGGGCGATGGTTACACAATAGTCTTAGATAACAGCCACAATAATAGACAGCTTTAAGTAAAAGTCAGTGATGTATGTTAAAAGAGCTTCCTTGAATCCAGACAGCTCAAGTGAAACACCTTTTGAGGGCAATGGGCTCAAATCTCACTACAAACACACTGCGTGAAACAGGGTAGATGTATCAGGTTTGCCTATGTTCTAAAACAACTGAATTCTAGACATCCCCATATTTCAGAGAGAGAGTTTAAAAAGAAAGAAAACAGCACCCAAATTGAGAGCAGAACTTGGGCATAATGACCTTGGAATAACATTTATTCTGTGCCTCCAGTTTTCTGAAAACAGCTTTCAACTGCAAAAATATTTTTTAAGTTGCCTATTAGAGAAATCTGTCCTGAAGCTTATATTACAGTTTCATTATTGCTGTAATGCCAGCCGGTATATGGTATCTCAAGGTGCATGTTTGTTTATATCGATCTCATGTACAACTGCTACACTCCCCAGCCCTTATTCAAAAATAGAGCATTTTCCTGAGGATTAGATGAGACATGCTGTGGAGTTCAATTAATAATTTTTTTTCTAAATACAAAATGTTTTTTTTTTTCAAGCACTAAGCCAAGTAACACATGGAAAATAACCTTTTATGTTTTGTAGAAAACAGTTCCCATTTGGTAATGCACACTGCAAGTTGAAAGATGGCATTCTGGCTTTTCCAATTGCTTCAAAAAGATACCCTATTTCCTATTTGTTGTTTCTGTTTGGCAAAGCTCAGATTCCTAAAAGAAAGAGGAACATAATTTCCTAAAGAAATTGAATTTTCTTTCTGACTAATTAAGGCCTTCAGAGTCCAATATTTAGAAAAAAAATTAACCACAAGCTTATAGAATGGGAAGATTAAGAAGAATTCTTTTAATCTCACACAATTTAAGCCTAAAAGACAACTAAAAATTGTTTCTTTCCCCCAAATTGTTTAGATTACATGGTACAGAAAACAGGTTTTCTCTTAGAATTTCCTCCTAGTTTTGGTTGGACATATTGGTAGACAAAGATTACCCTTGAGAAATAATGAGAGCCCTTTTATATTGGAAACCCAATAATTGATTTGCAAAAAAAATGGCAAGGCATTGAAAATCACTGCTCTGTATGTCCCAAGAATAAGAGTAAAACCAATGAAGAAGCAGTTGTTCTTGCTCTAGTCCTAAGTGAAAGAGGCATAAGCAAAAGTAGAAATGAGGGACACAAGTCAGCCATGCAACAAATGCCACACAAGTGATACAACCTTGGGGCCAAGAAGTGCTGATAAGTACATACCTGTGTCATACTGATATCACTGAATAATTGTTGTCAATTATGTACATTTAAAAAGATACCTATAATCATAGCCATGTTTCATGTGAATCTTTTTTAATGAATTGAGTGTCCTATATTCTTTGTTTTATTATAAAGTATTCAAATGAGGCTATCTCAACACAAAATAGCTATTCCCAAGGCTAAAGAGGGAAGCAGATTTTAGAAAAGAAAGTATAATTCTTAGAAGCAGTCTGATTTCCTCAAATTTAGTGCCTTTCTGACATCCATATGGGAAAAACTAGTGGTCATGTTGTATTTTGTTTTAATAGTGTTTTACCTAATGATACAGATTCGTTGGGCCTTTCATACATACATGAGAAGAGAGGAAACGGCTGTCATTCATCCTGAAATATGAAGAGAAGGTGAATGGTCAAGGTCACATATCACTTGGAGATGAAGATGTGCACCAGGGTTTATGCAGCCCCTTTGCCTGTGCCGTCATTCTTCGGAACTGGAAACGATGCCTTCCTCTTCATTCTTCTCAATCTACAACGTGGACTGAGTCCCCGGTTCTCACTCTCAATCCTCCTGTCCCTTCCAATCTTTATTGTGGGTGCTGAGCCATGACCTTATATTATTGATTACATTTTAAAGATTAAATTTCTGGATAATGTGCCAGTTCCAACTGATCATGACATCCTCAGGAGCAGGATCATTGGGCCTGGAGAGCAGGAAGGGGTAGAGGGAGTTTCTGCCTGTGAATGTGACCTTCTAAGGAAAAGTTAGCCTGATAAAGGAGGAAGGTCTTTTCAAAATGAAGTCAAAATATTATCAAACTACCACACTTAAATTCACACTACAATATATCTGTGACTGAGTGACTATCTAACTGCCTACAAATGGTTTCTCTTCCAAGAAGTAGGTAATGAGAATTTTATTTTAGAAATTCTCTATTTCAAACAATTCTGTAGGAGGTGCAGGCCTCTTTATACATTATTAAATCTCTCACTGAGGATTTTTTCCCCTGAAATCTGACCTAAGGTTTTCATTGGAAACTCTTGAATTCTCAGTTGATACGGAATGCTTAGTAACTTAGGTGAGCTGCATCACTGTAAATTAGATTTCATGTTCCTAGTACTGAAGTGTGTTTCCAACATCTGCAAATGAATCTGGGACCTCCTGTTCTTTGTCATCAACCCCACAACTTTGCTGTGCCCATGCTTCATTTTGCAACATGTAACAGGTTTCCTTTGTTTCCAGTAGAGAAAGAAGAAAGTTGGAAACCCCCTTTTTTGCCACTTCATGACTCCAGCTGGGCTATACAAGGAACTTAAAGAAGCCTGTGAATTGTTCTTGCTCCATCATGTCCTTCAAAGTCCCAGCTTACATTTACTCTTTAGGGAATGTACTACCAGTTGCCTAAATGCAGTAGGAGAACTAAATAGGGATTTTAATAAATAAGGAAAACAGATGGAGGCTAGAAGCTCTTGCAAAGTTAAAAGAATTGTGTGCTTAATAGACTAATGTTTAATCGCAGTAATAGCTGCCAAGCCACCAAATAACTCACCAGTATCCATGAACTGTAGCAGTAAGAGAGTGACTGCTTTCAGTCTGAAGGACTTTCCTAAAAATTCAAGGTTGTAAGAACCTAACCTAGAGAATAATTACTTGTCCAGACGTGATAACAGACTCTGGCAGAACAAAAATGACAGCTTGATTCACAGACAAATATAAGTCGGTCTTGGATGTCTGGCTTCCATTTTTCTGTGGAGAGATAGATGTCTTTAAAAAGCCTCAGCAGTGAACATCCTGTCAGTTAAAAAGGTCAGACACTGAAGTGTATCAGAAGAGATGATGCTGCACAGACCATTGAGAGAAAAGAAAATGATTTCATTATCCTCGTTCATCTGCTATAGATTAATTCAGTTCCCATTATCGTAGCAATTAAGGTATTTTTGTAGTCCTGTCCTGACCTAGTTGAGGTGGAACAAGGTAATAAAAAGAGGCATCAAGGATAGGCTACTACAGCTGTTAATACACCTTAGGAACAAGTGCTGTTAGGAACAGAGTTTGGGGTTGATCCATTCAACTACAGTCTATTAAGACACACGCATGCACATGCACACACACACACAAGCACGCAAATCCCCTAGAAACATTTTCCTATATATTAGAGGGTAAAATTTGTATCTTGTATACCTAGTGAACTATACCAGCGCTTGAAAACAATCATGTAAAAGACATTTTTCTATTCACAGTATATAAGTGGATGGAACACTAATATGAGTGAATGGGGAAATAGAAGAATGCTGGGAGGATTGCTGTCCTCCAGGTCAAATAGAGGGTATTTATTTATTTATTTATTTATTTATTGCCAACCTGAGCTCTCAGTAGTTTGAGTGCAGCATCCAGAAAGAGGACATAACAGATTCTCCTAAACTAATTCCTTCTAATTTTCTGTTTGCTCAGTCACTCTAGTTTAAAACCTTTGTCACCATATTTAGCCACTCTTCTAGCACTCCTTATACTATTTGCCAATTTATATTCCTTCCACTTCCTTCTATTCATTGTGCCTTCACAAGGTCATCTCTCTCCCCTTCTTTCCACTCCCACTTACACAGTCCTCACAGAAGCACTCATTACTCCTCACTTGGACGACAATAATAGCTTTCTAACTGACTCCCCACCTATCCTTTTCAAACTCTAATGTATTCTACTCTCAACCAACATATTAATCTTTCTAAACCTTATCTTTAATCGTGTCACCCCCTTGCTTGAAAATGTCAAATGATTTTCCAGTGACTACTAAATGAAATGCTAAGTTATCACCCTAGCCCCCAAGGCTTCCCAAAGTAAGAAGCAGCCAACCATTGGTGCCTTATTTCCTATTAGTCTTTTATGCCCCCATACTCTGATCTATCCAGCCTGTGAGCTGCTTCTTAGCCACATCTCCAGAACAGTTCAATTTATACTTCTGCTCATTCTTTTCCTCATTCTTGGAATGCACTTTCCCTCACTTTAACTTGGAATTCATTCCATGCTCTAAGGTCAGTCATTCCTTCAGGTAACATTTCTTGACTTCACCCTACTGAACATAATTCTCCATTATTTGTACCTCTCTTAAGGTACTAATTATAACCTTATAGAACAGTTAAAAGATTGAAGGGACTTGAAGTTAGAGCTATTTAAACCTGTCTCTTTTGAATTGGGGCAAGATATTTAAACTTTCAAAAACCAAAGTTTACATAATAAAAGTAAGCAAAATTTAGTAACAGCCAACTCCATGCTTGAAATGCATCAATGAACAAAGAAAAGCCTTACAATTAGATGGAGGAAACAGACACCTAGACATTTCAAAATATTCAAAGTAAATAATAAGTAAATTATATAACATACTATAAGTTGGTAAGTGTGATTTTAAAAAATAGAGTAAAGGGGATGAGGGAGTCAGGACAGGTTGCAGTTCTAACTTTGGTTAATAGGCCTCATTACAAAGGCAGTATGTAAGAAAAGACCTAAAGGAGGTAAAAGAGTTTGCCATATATCTACCTGGGGAACATGCAACATCAGCAAAGGTAATTTCATCCTATGCAAAGGCCCTGAGGCCTGTGCTGGTCAATAAAGAGCAAAGAGTCAGGTGTGTCTGGAATAGAATGAGCAAGGAAGAAAGAGAAAATGAGGTCAGAGAAACAATGAGGACAGAGGGAAGAGCTTGGAAGGCTTTCAGTTCATTGTAGGACTCTACAAGGTCCTACATTGTAGGACTCCATTCAGTAAAACAGGAAAAACTGCAGGTTTTTCACACATCCCGAGTAAAGGAGTGACATAATCTGACTTGCATTTTGAAAGGATCATTCTGATTGCTCTGTCGAGATTACATTGTGGGCAGGCAAAGATAGATTCAGGGGCAACTGTTAGGAAAGTACATTATGTGAATCTTGTAAGAGATGACGATGGCTTAGGTTAAAGTGATAGTAATAAAAGTAATGGGAAGTGGTCAAAATATGGCTATGTTTTCAAGGTAGAGCCATGAGATTTTCTTGTAGTTTAAATGTGGAATGGAAATAAAGGAAAGAGTCAAGAATAACTAAGATTTTTAGCCAAACAACCTACAGTGGAGTCAGGTCAATTGAGATGGGGAAGACTGTGCGTTAAACCATTTGGGGAGAAGGGCAAATATCCAAGGTTCACTTTTGAACGTAATTTGAGTTTGAGATTTCCACTAGGTATCCAAGTTGAAAAACTGAGCAGGCAGTTGGATGAATCCAACTATAAAATGGGGATAATAAATCTTAGAATAATGAACAGAGTTGACTTGAAGATAAAATATGATAAAATTGATAAAAGACAAAATATGACATATGTGCAAATTTCATTTTTCTTTATGCTATACTGCATGTTATTTTATTATTATTGAGTTTGTGTATGTGGTATGTATGTATTTGTGTTTATTATGTATTCTATGTCATCTGGATGCCAAAGCTATAATGTTTACTTTTTCATTTTCAAAAAAATATTAGCTATCTCTTGTTACAAATGAATACATCTTCACTGGAGAAGATACACTTCACTCAAAGTAAAAACTGTTAACATTTAAAAGTATATTATTCTTGAACTTTACTTACTTTTTGGAGGATTTTTACTTTTGGGGCATCACCCTCATAATTTTATCCTTTGAATTGATGTGTTTAAAAATATTCGTTTCAATTAAAATATGTGTCTCAGGTGTTCAAAATATAAGCTACTTAAAAGAGACATGGAAAACTCTATGCTTTCTTGACTGCTTTACAACTTCCTCCATTTCCTTGGGTGGTGTTAAGTTTAGCTAAAAGCTGCCTTCTTACATATTTGAAGCTTAGCCTAAAGATTTCTCCATATCTAGTGCTCTGTAACCTAACTGGATGTGTAAACATGCTGTAATCCACTCTTTTACCGATCACTGAGTTTCGGCCAATAAAGGCAGACAAACGTTGAAACCATGTTCAAATAAGACAAACGCTGAGCTGTGATCAATCCAGCTGTTCTCTGTAGCCCACCTCTGTTTTCTGTACCTCATTCTTCTTTTTCGGTTCATAAATTTTCTTTGACCACACAGCACAGCCAGAGTCTCTCTAAACCTATTCTGGTTTGGGCGCTGCCTGATTCCTGAATCGTTCTTTGCTCAATTAAACTTCGTTACCTTTATCTAAGGTTTTTCTTTTAACAATGGTTAAACTGAAACTTGAATTCAAGATTTTCAAGTTACAAAAAAGCATTCTTTCTTTATATTATACCTTCAATATGTAAAAAATAACTACATAAATAAAAAAAATACATCTTTCCTTTCAGAATCTCCTACTGAGGCTCCTCAATGATTGGCATAAACCCACTAACATGAACTGTGTGGTTGATTTTGTCATGAATTTTTAACCTAATGCCTGGCTCTATTTTATGTTTTTTTTCACTTACTCCTAATGTACACCATCTAATTGCATCTTATGTCTAAGTTTTTTTTTTTTAATCCTTTCAGGAACAAGGCACAAATCAACCAACCAATAAACAAACAGATTCATGCCACATAATAGGTCCTAGATATGAATTACTGCCAATTGTCTGACTCCGAGGTGAGACAGAGGAAAAGATATTTACACACAGTATGGCAACTTTAAATACTCGTGGTTGCATACTTTGGAAAAAGGTGGCTTTTGTTTCTTAGATTGGCTCATTATTAAAAAAGAAAAATATTGTCTTGCACACTTCCTCTATCCCCTTCTTTTCCAGTTGGAAGAAAAAAAAAATGATTAATCAAATATTGCTACAAAAGCCAACCCCCCTGTTGCTCAAGCTGCAGTGTATATGTTTATTGCTGTTGTTAACAATATTATGACATTTGTGTTTTCTGTGGTCATTTTCCTTAGTATTTATTTTTTGAGATCAAATTGTCTCCAATGGCATTCTTGCAGACATTCTATTTATAGTACTAAAATTAAGAGAAGCAGGAATTTTAGTTCTGACTAACAGTGTGATTATCCAAATATTTTATACCAATAAGTGCAGGAGATCCATTAGTGAAAAAAATAATTATTATTTTCAATCCCTAAGGGTTCTTTCTGTACAGATATAAAATTAATATTTATGGAGAAAATAATGAATAGGTGTGAACATCCTCACAAAATATCATATAGGCTTAGGTAAAATAAAATGTAATTTTAAGCTCAGGGTAGCAATAAACAGGAATGGACAAAGGAAATACGCATATATAAGGCAAACATTATCATAGAGCATTAAGGAAGCTTCAATCTAAATATCGTCCATAGTTAGAAAAATTTACTCCGAGGTTCTTAAACTACACATAGTTTTGCTGCAGAGAAAATGCCTCACTCTCAATCTGACAAAGGGAACTAAAGAAATGATTTAGACAAGGCAGCAAAATATAATAAAAAAGCATCCTGTGATGAAGATTGCCATATTAGATATATTATTTTAACATGAGGAATAAAAATAGATTAGAGAGTGACATTTGAGGAAATGAACCCGTAAGTAATTTATATTTTAAAAAGCAATGCAAAGAGATGAAGTGTAAAATGACAGTGTTATTATTTTTGTTGAGATTATTGCAGCAGTTGCTTTATGTTTTGGACTCACTACTTTTATTCATACTGAAGCTTTACTCTTTTGAGCATTAGAAATAGAAAGATCAGGGGACAAATGATCTTTCTGCCTAAATGTCACTAGCACTGAACTGATGGAGACCACTAATGGAGCAAACAATTCATTCATATTTCTAGTTGGTGAAATTACCTGTGGTCCACACAACAACAAAAAAATAAAGCAATATAAAAAAAAATCCCTCACTACTTGGAATCTAGCAAACAAAGACTTTTGAGTGTAAAAGTATCTGCATTCTGGCAAAAAGCAGCAACAACAACATCCTCCCAGTCTAACAAAGAGCCAGCTATTAATTCAGGTGATAGCTCCCTTTGGCCAACATGTACTGTCAACATTGGGTAGGACAGCTGGTGGATAATTTTCTCAGCATCTTTGAGGTAAGTGAAAAAAGAATCTCTGCAACTTGCCACCATTACTGCCTAGCATCCAAGATCTTCCTCCATCAAGTTTGATTATAATTCCCAACACAATATCTAGGAACAATTCAAATGAAGTGGTCTAACTATGCTTAACAGTATCTTCAGTTTGGATTCAACAGTAAAGTTATTTAAAGGATAATGTTTATGAATTCAGGGGAATACATAAAAATAGAAATAAATGGCTTTTCCAGTATATTAAATGCCAAAACTAAATTAAAACATTTGACATGCTGGGGGAAATGTAATTGATTAAAATGAGCCAAAGATTGTGGTAACATTTCCAGTAAGAATACATCAAAGCCAATGGTGGTTGTAGTGACACATATTCTTTCTTTTTTGTTGATGGTTCAGATATTTTATTTACTGGATTTGATCTCTACTTTTTCTTATATAGGGAAGAGATGAATCATCATTCTAAAAGTGCTGCCTGAACTAATAGAGACTAATAAAGTAAAATGGCCAAATGTTTTTTTAAAGGATTTAATGATGTATCTGCTGCCAAATGCAATCGTGTTTTAAGCCAAGCACTATGCATTTCTTCTTTCACTCAAAGGATGACAGAATTTCTGTTGTGTAGACGGTACTGTAACAAGTGGACAGTACATCCAGCAGAGGCAGATGTACTCTCCTGGAGTTTGCATTCCAGGAGCATGTGCACTAGTTTTGTGCGAGTTTGTAAATGTATCTAGTTCTCTAACATAAATAACGTTAGAAATGAGTTTCCTGGAAAGGTTTTCCTTATTCCATACTCCAGAGTCCAAAAGGTTTTTCAAAAGAATGAATGAGTATTTGAATCACTATTTCAGGAATTATAGGAATTTAGATTATCATATGTGGTTGGAAATGCATCACCAAGCACATTCATCTCCCAATTCTTCACTACTCCTATCTAAATGACAATATAAGTATACAAAGATAAAGAATTTCATAACAGCTCTAACAATGATAAACACTGCTTGAAATGTCCAGGACAGTGTGGGTAATGGATAGAAACTAGAAAGCAGATGAGTTGTTACTGACTGCAACCCAAAACCCTATAGGAAAAAGTTATCACAGGGAATAATGATGCTTCCTAGAAAAAATCTTAGCACTAAAAGTAGAAAAGAAAGAAAACAAAGACCTATAGCAAACATGTGGTAAGCAATGGCCTAGACTGTTACAACCTAGTGATTTGGAAGAATGCAACAGTGATTGTATTAGTCTATTTTTATACTACTGTGTATGAATAAATACCTGAGGATGGGTAATTTATAAAGTAAAAGAGATTTAATGGACTAACAGTTCAACATGGCTAGGAAAGCCTCACTATCATGGCAGAAAGTGAAGGAGGAGCAAAGGCAAGTCCTACGTGGCAGCAGGTAAGAGAGCGTGTGCAGGGGAACTGCCCTTTATGAAACTGTCAGATCTCAGGATAGTTATTCACTATCACCAGAACAACATGGCAAAAAAAAAAAAAACTGCCACCATGATTCAATTACCTCCCACAAGGTCCTTCCCATGACATTTGTGAGGATTATGGGAGCTACAATTCAAGATGAGATTTGGGTGGAGACGCAGCCAAACCACACCAGTGCTATAACAATGAATTCCCAATATGTTAATAGGGAAGCGTCTGAGTACTGTGATTACTCCTTCTTAGCTTAATAAAAGGCAGAAGCTACAATTGTAGACTTCTCTGACCTGGCAGTCTTCCTATTCTGTGTTGTAGTCATGGACTATTGACCTCAGCAAGATTCTGAGGAAGTAGTGAGGCAACTAGGAGCAGTGTCCTGCTTAACCTCTTAAATGATGATCTCTATGTCTCCTACACAACCCCTTTGCTGGCAAACAGTGAACCAGAATAGAATAATTCTTAAAAATACAAATGTATGGTCATAATCTCTACATTTATCCAGAGTCGGTCACTTAGTAGCCATGTCACATTGGACAGTCACTTAAGCTCGCTGCACTTCACTTTCTTTATCTCTAAAATGGAGTTATATTAGTTTCTACCACTTGAAGCTGTTTAGAGTATTCTATAATATGTTAATCTAGCACATAGGTAATTACTATGTGTGATGTGCTAGTGTAACTATACACCGTGTGTATTTACTATTACAACATTATTATTTATTAGAAAGATAAAGTTGAGGAACATAGTGCAAGAAAATATGGAATAAGATAAAAATAAAGAATAAAAGATAAAAAGAAAAAGGGAAAACATTAAGAGATATGGAAGGTAGGGTCATCCAATCAGACTTCCAATAGCAAATTGAAATTAGAATATAATCAGAGGAATAGTATGAAATTTCTCTAAGCTGAATATACTTGTTCTTAGTTTAAAAGAGATTCCTGGTACAAGGGAACAAAATAAAGAGGACAAATAAAATATCTTGTGAGATTTCAAAACTATAAGAATGTAAAGAAAAAAATCCCAAGATTGTCAAGCTTACTCACACATGAATGAAAATCAAGGTTGCATGAGTTGTGTTACCAGCAACATTGGAAGCTGGAGGTCAATGGAGCATTGCCTTGAAAGTTTTGCAGGACGACGACTTAGAAACAAAATAGTATGTCCATTTAAAATATCAATCAGGCATGAAGGTAGGTATAATATATAACATATGTAAATTTATAATATATATTCAAACATACAATGAACCAGGAAGTGTAGGTCACACGAACTCAGAGAAAATACGTATTTTTAAAAAATTTAGGCAAAACAAAAAAGAAATTAAAAAGCAAGACATAAGAGACAGGGAGTTGGAGAATAAACCTAGAATTCTGATAGAAAGAAATTCTGAATTGTCTGCAAATTAATTGGAATGTTCTCAGTTCAAAAACCAGAAAGCCCTAATTCAACTGGTTTAAACAATTTTTTAAAATTATATCAAAAATCAGAACATCCTGAGTTAGGGAAACATCAGAGTTGGATAATTCGTTGGTTCCATTTTGTCACCAAGCAGCTAAGTTCCTTTTTTTTTTTTTTTTTTTTTTTTTTTTTTTTTTTTTTTTTGCCACTTTCTGTAAAGCTCACCTTGGGATCACAAAATGGCCAGTGCAGTTCAGATATCACATTTAAATATGAGCAAGTTTAGCAGAATACAAGAAAATTTCTGTTTTTTTTTTTTTTTTCATCCACTCCCTGTCTCTGCTTTTAATCAGCAAATACAACTATCCTGGAAGTCTTTGCAGATTTAGCTTTATTTCTCATTGGCCAGAATTGTCTGACACACATATCCCTAAACCAATCATGGGCAAAAAGAATAAGGTTATTCTGATTGTTTTAGACAAAACAGAAACTTACCCTTTTCTTTGAGTTACATGGAGAAGAGATAGAGGTTAGACTACAATTCATGATTTATAAATTAAATTGGCACAGGTGTAAATTCATAAATTAAATTAGTACAAATTTGAACCAAAAGTCAGTAGGCTCTATGAAGAATATGTTTAAGAATGAATGATACAATTACATAAATTTTATGATTAAAATGATTCTGATTAATATAAAAAGAGGAAGGCATATGCCTTTTCTGTAAGACAGACAATTAAAATTCTAAGGAAAAATAAACATGTGTAAGAAAGTCATAGTCCAAATATGAAGCAAGCTAAAATGTAGCCTGAATCTGTGTACTTGATGGAAATGTATATCTGAGTCTCCTGAAAAGGAAACCCAAACTCCACTGGTCTGGTAATTTAGAAAGGCTGATGATACTTGAATTACTGAGTATGTCATTTTAGAATTATAATTGATACAATTTTTAATCAGTTCTCCATGATGTATTTGTTACTCTGAATATCGTTTAACTCTTTTATGAATATTTTATTTACAGATCATTTCTCAATTTATTTTTAGAAAATCTTCCTAAAAATAAAGTTTTAAAAGCTGTTCTTCACAAATTAAAAAAATGTTTCAAATTTTTTGATCCTTATGTAAACATAATCTTTTCTCCTTCCCATGGGACACCTGACTCAATTTTGCTCCTTGGAAACTTAACCTATTTAAGAAATATATAATTTAAAAAAGAATAAACTCAAGCTATGAATAATATGTTTGGAAAAATTTTATGAAAACTATCATGTAATTTGTTGAAGAAACATTGAAATGTAGGCATTTTTTTCAGATTTACTGTAGGTTCTTTGCTATCATTAAATTTAAGTCATGTTAAATGTATTATATTTTCATGAAATTAAAAAAAATTCAGTCCATTAAGTGTCTGCATAACTATGGTGTAACTTATCAAAATTGGGATTCCTGGCTAAACTGAGTGCCCCAAGAAAAGCTACTCTTCTTTTTCAGCGGTGAATTTTCCACCTGTGAATGTGGATTTGGCTTATTGGGGGGACATTGGGTATTGCAAGGAACGATTCACGGAAGTCCAAGGCTTCCTAGTTGATCTCATGGAACCAAGTAAAGGTGGCATTACCAATTTCTGCTCTCTTGATGACTTACATCGATCCCCTCACACATAAACAAATTTACACATCCAGCAGATGAAGGCCCCGCCTTGCAGTAACAAGGCTTTGAAGGATGAATTAGAAATCCTCCAGATAGGTGGATTACCAAAGAAAGTGTTAAGCAGCATATGTTGTCCAGATAAGTACAAGTTCAAAAGCTTTAATGATGCATAAGTAGAATAAATTAAGAGGCAATGTATAGTAGGAGCGGGAGTATCAAATGCGATAGTGTATGTGCTACACAAGCAAAAAGTATTCTTATATTTACTATTTGACACAAAATGTACAAAGCAATCTATGTAAAATTGCTTTGGAAGTTATGAAATAATACTACTAATGTTAATTATAAGATATTTCTAATACAACTAGAGTACAGATTATTTAATGTACAAGTGAAATAGTTCTTAATTTATCTTGAAACCACATACTTAAAACTACACTCCATGAAGCCTAATTTAATTTCCCTTTTCTCTCACCTCTTTTTAGCTGACTGAATTATAATCAATTTTAGTTCCTATTAAACATATAACAATTAGATATTCTTGCTGCAGGTCTGAGGGCTTGAAGTCCTTTCTATTTTTTTCTTTCAATTATTTGCAGAGAAATACCTAAAATATTTCTCAGCCATCTTCCTTCCTACCTACTTCCTTATTCTCCTTTTTAAAATTTATTGACACATTTCACCCAAATTAACAACACTTCACTATCCCCTTGATCTCTTACCTGTCAGTTCTTTGAATAATCTTTGTTACAGCTAATCAAACACAATACTGTTTTTATCACGCAACTATTTTATGAGTATTTATAACAGAGCAAATGTGATAAGGAAACTGTAACAACAGGTAGGATAGTTGGAAAGAAGGCAAAAATTATTATTATTCATGCATTAATTGGCAGTAAATATCGATATAACGCTCCAAAATATTGAAAATTTAAAAAAAATGTTAATATAACAATAGTGGTAACAATTAGCTAACATGGGTTAAGTGCTTAGCATGGGCCAGGCAGGAAGTGCCTTGTATGTAGAAATTATTAAATCACTGAAACAAACTCACAAGGTATGTATGATACTATTACTGCTCCCATTTTACCAGAGGAAGGTATTGAGGCATGGAGAGAGACTTGATCAAAATCACACAGCAGCTAAGTAAGCAAGCAGTGGAGCCAAGACGTCCTGGGCACTCTGGCTCCCAGGGTCAGTAGTTTCAACCACAGAGCTATAAAAGCTAAGAAAGGAGAACAAGGAGAAGAAAAATCCAGTAATTTTCCTATTTAGAGTTTCAACTAATGAGAGGCTACTGTGGGGAAACAACAAAAAGCCAAAACCCTTGTCTATAGCTGCCAGTCATTGGTGAGCTGTATTCCATTCAGAGGAAAGGGGAAATGCTCTCTTCCCAGTTCAGGATCTTGCTCCACAACCAGGCTCACAACATAGTTCAGCTTTGCCAAATGTCACAATATCTCTGAAAAGCTCCCTCACGATCTCAGTTCAACCATAGTCTGACCCAGACCATTCCTATTTTAGGACTTTCCTTCTCTGTTGTTATAACAAATTATTTCCAAAAGCAGCAGTCTATGGATTATTAATCCTGCCTCTGACCCAGAAACAATTTACTATTTCATTCTCAAAGCAGTTTCAATCCTTGGAACCATCACTACTACATTCACATTTCTGAAAACAATTATTTTAGTTATTTTTCTGCTAGAAACAACAAAAAACTACTACAAAGCAATTATCTTTGCAAAGAAAATAGAAATTTCACTTCTCGTGAGAGATCTACTTGAACTTCATTTTCTTTCACCTTCGCTATGTTCTAAGTTTTTATGCTTCTAACTATCATGTATCAAACACCTGAGCCCACATGATGAGATCCCTCATGGTCCACGGACCACAGAGTGGCACACAGTTATAGTTTCTCCCTGTGCAGAGCAGTGGCATCGTGGAGAAAAGGTTTACCAGTCCATCTCTCCATTTTGTGGGCCTGTGTGTAACGCAGATTGTACTGTAGAATAAGAAACAGACTGAGTTAGAAAGTTATTGAGAAGCGTGCAAAAGAACATTAGCCAGGTATGGTGGCTCACACCTATTATCCCAGCACTTTGGGAGGCTGAGGTAGGAAGATCGCTTGAGCCCAAGAGTCTAACAGCAACCTGGGCAACATAGTGAGACCCCTTCTCTATATTAAAAGAATTAAGCTGAGTAGGTGGCACACGCATGTGGTCCCAGCTTCTCTGGAGACTGAGGTGGGAGTATGGCTTGTGCCCAGGAAGTCGAGACTGGAGTGAGCGATAGTCAGACCACTGCATTTCAGCCTGGGTGATAGAACCAGAGAGAGAACGAGAGAGAGAGAGAGAACGAGAGAGAAGAGAAGAGAAGAGAAGAGAAGAGAAGAGAAGAGAAGAGAAGAGAGAAGAGAAAGAGAAAGGAAGAGGGAGGGAAGGAAGGAAGGGAGGGAGGAGAGAAAGAAAGAAAGAAAGAGAGACAACATGGAAGTAAAGAATGCAGGAGAGCTGAGGGAGAAGGTGAAGCATGGTGTAGTTGTTACCAAGGCCTCGGTCAATCCCATAGGAGCCAGGACACAAATGGCCTCTCAATGAATGTTCCCAATCAAGGCAAGAGAGGGAGTCTTTGTACCCTGTATCAACCATTCACTAGATGTGGGGTGTGTCCAGGGAGGGATGAAGTAAGTTTGGGTGTCACAGCTTCCTCTGTCTGAGGGTAATCCCGGGGGTTTAGCTGTGTGCTGTCAGAAGCTAAGAGTATTGAATGCCTCCACCCTGGAAATTTGGAACTGAAGCACAGCATTAATTACATTTATTTCCAACATGATGGTGAAAAATAATGTTTAATTACTAACATAGATACCTGTACGCTTAGAGGGACATTTCCCTTCAATCTATTGAGATTTCCTATAAAAAGTATGAAGAAAGTTTAAAATCCCAAATCCTCCAAAATAAGACTAATGCACCTAGAATTAGAGAGTAAATCCAAATTAAAATCTGGAAAATGTTTATGGACTATGTCCAGACAGTGCTTAACTGTTACAGGGTAATTCCTTTCATCTTTCCTTTTCCTCTAGAGATATTCTTGACCTCTTACTTTCCACAAAAGGATGGGTGAAAAGATAATTGTAACAATAATTATAATTAAGCTTTTAAAAAGTTAGTTGTAGATAAAATTAGAAAAAGTCAAAGTAGCAGTATTATAAACTTTCTGTTAAAAAAGAGAGAGAGAACAAAATAGAACATTGTCCTTAGATTTTCTTTTACATTTTTTTCCTATATGGTTGGCATATGGGTTGTTTAATTGATATACGTTTTTATATATTTATGGGGAGCATATGCTATTTTATTAAATGCATAGAATGTGTAGTGATCAAGTTAAAGTATTTAGAATATCCATCACCTGGAACATTTATCACTTCTATGTGTTGGAAATATTTCAAGTACTCTTTTTCAGCTCCTTTTAAATATACAATATATTGTTGTTAACTATAGTTACCATATTCTGCTATTACACGTAAGAAATTATTTCTAACTATACATTTCGGCCCACTAACTAACCTCTCTTCGTGCCCCACCCAACACACTCACCCTTTCCAGCCTCTGGTAACTATAATTTTACTCTGTATCTCCACAAGAGAACATTTTTGACTCCCACATATGAACATGACACACATGTTCATCAACAGGTCATGAACACTTTTCAAAAGAAGACATACATGTGGCCAAGCATATGAAGAAAAGCTTAACATCACTGATTATTAAAGAAATGCAAATCAAAACTATAATGGGATACCATCTCACATCAGTCAGAGTGGCTATTACTAAAAAGCCAAAAAAAAAAAATAATAGACACTGGAGAGGTTGCATGTGAGTGACAACAGGCAATATTTGTCTTTCTGTGCTTAGCTTATTTCTATAACATAATGACCCCAATTTCCATCCATGTTGCCACAAATAACAGGATTTCATTCTTTTTTATGGCCAAGGAGTATTTCATTGTGTGTGTGTGTGTATATACATACACATTTTTATTTTAAGTTCAGAGGGAGTTTGTTGTACAGATTATTTCATCACCCAGCTATTAAGCCTAGTACCCGTTAGTTATTTTTCCTGATCCTCTCCCCTCCTCCAAAAGGCTGCAGTGTATGTTGTTCCTCTCTATGTGTCCATGTGTTATCATTTAGCTCCCACTTATAAATGAGAACATGCAGTATTTGGTTTTCTGTTCCTGCATTAGTTTGCTAGGGATAATGGCCTCCAGCTTTATCCATGTTTCTGTGAAGGACATGATCTCATTCCTTTTTATGGCTGCATAGTTTTCCACACTGTATATGTACCACATTTTCTTTATCCAGTCTAGCATTGATGGGCATTTAGGTTGATTCCATATCTTTGCTATTGTGAATAGTGCTGCAATTAACATAGATGTGCATGTATCTTTATGATAGAACAATTTATATTTCTTTGAGTATATACCTAGTAATGAGATTGCTAGGGTAAATGGTTGTTCTGTTTTTACCTCTTTGAGGAATCACCACACTGCTTTTCACAATGGTTGAACTAATAATGTACACTCCCACCAAGTGTATAAGCATTCTTTTTTCTCTGCAACCTCTCTAGCATCTGTTATTTTTTGACTTTTAAATAATAGCCATTCTGACTGTTATGAGATGGTATCTCATTATATATTTGATTTGCATTGCTGTAATAATCAGTGATGTTGGGCTTTTCTTCATATGCTTCTTGGCCACATGCATGCCTTCTTTTGAAAAGTGTCTGTTTGTATCCTTTGCCCAAGTTTTAATGAGGTAGTTTTTCTCTTGTAAATTTGTTTAAATTCCTTATAGATACTAGACATTAGACGTTTGTCAGATCTATAGTCAGATATCTTGGCTATGTCCCCACCCAAATCTCGTCTTAAATTGTAATTCCCACAATTCCCATGTATAGTGTGAGAAACCTGGTGAGTGGGAGGTAATTGAGTCATGGGGGTGGCTCTTTCCCATGCTTTCTCTTGATAGCAAATAAGTCTCAGGAAACCTGATAGTTTTTAAAACAGGAATTTTCCTACACAAGCTCTCTCTCGTGGTCACCACGTAAGAAGTGCCTTTCACCTTCTGCCATGATTGTGAGGCTTCCCTAACCATGTGGAACTGTAAGTTCATCAAACCTATTTCTTTTTTGCAAATTGCCCAATCTTGGGTACTTATTTATCAGCAGCATGAAAACAGACTAATACAGTAAATTGGTACCAGTAGAGTGGGATGCTGCTGAAAAGATACCTGAAAATGTGGAACTACTTTGGAACTGGGTAACAGGCAAAAGTTGGAACAGTTTGGAGGGCTCAGAAGAAGACAGAAAAATATGAGAACGTTTGGAACTTTCTAGAGACTTGTTGAATAGCTTTATCCAAAATGTTGATAGCAGTATAGACAATAAAGTCCAGGCTGAGGTGGTCTCAGATTGAAATGAGGAACTTGGGAACTAGAGCAAAGGTGACTCTTGTTATATTTTAGCAAAGAGACTGGCAGCATTTTGCCCTTCCTCTAGAGATTTGTGGAACTTTGAACTTGAGAGAAATTATTTATGGTATCTGTCAGAAGAAATTTCTAACAAGAAAAGCATTCAAGAAGTGACCTGGGTGCTGTTAAAGGCACTCAGTTTTATCAGGGAAGCATAGCAGGAAAGTTCAGAGAATTTGCAGCCTGACAATAGGATAGAAAATAAAATCCCATTTTCTGAGGAAAACTGTAAGCCAGCTACAGAAATATGCATAAGTAACAAGGAACTAAATGTTAATCCCCAAGACAATGGGGAGAATGTCTCCAGGGCATGTCAGAGATCTTCACAGCAGCCCCTCCCATCATGGGCCAGGAGGTCTAGAAGGAAAAAAATGGTTTTGTGGGCCAGGTCAGTGTCCCTGTGCTGTGTACAGCCAAGGGACTTGGTGCCCTGCATCCCAACTGCTCCAACCATGGCTAAAAAGGGCCAGTGAAGAGCTTGGGCCATGACTTCAGAGGGTACAAGGCACAAGTCTTATCAGCTTCCACGTGGTGCTGAGTCTGCAAGTGCACAGAAGTCAAGAATTGGGGTTTGGAAACATCCACCTAGATTTCAGATGATGTTTGGAAACACCTGGATTCCCACGCAGAAGTTTGCTGCAAGGGCAGGGCCCTCATGGAGAACTTCAGGTAGGGCAGTGCAGAAGAGAAATGTGAAGTCAAAACCACCACACAGAGTCCCTACTGAGGCACCACCTAGTGGAGCTGTGAGAAGAGGGCCACCATCCTTCAGACCCCAGAATTGTAGATCCACCAATAGCTTGCACTGTATGCCTGGAAAAGGCAGATGCTCAACACCAGCCCATGAAAGCAGCTGGGAGGGAGACTGTACCCAGCAAAGACACAGGGGTGGAGCTGCCAAAGACCATAGGAATCCACCTTTTGCATCACTGTGACCTGGATGTGAGACATAGAGTCAAAGGAGACGATTTTGGAGCTTTAAGATTTGACCACCCCTCTGGATTTTGAACTTGCATGGGGCCTGTAGTCCCTTTACTTTGGCCAATTTCTCCCATTTGGAATGGGTGTATTTACCCAATGCCTGTACCCCCATTGTATCCAAGAAGAAACTAACTTGCTTTTGATTTTACAGGCACATAGCTGGAAGGGACTTGCTTCATCTCAGATAAGACGTTAGATTGTGAACTTTGCAATTGATGCTAAAATGAGTTAAGACTTTGTGGGACTGTTGGGAAGGTGTGGTTTGTTTTGAAAGGTGAGGACATGAGATTTGGGAGGGGCCGGGTGCTGAATGATATGTTTTGATGGTATCCCCACCCAAATCTCATCTTGAATTGTAACTCCCACAGTTCCCATGTGTCATTCGAGGAACCCAGTGGAATGTAACTGAATTATGGGGGCAGTTCTTTACTGTGCTGTTCTTGGGATAGTAAATAAGTCTCGCAAGATCTAATGGTTTCAAAAACAGGAGTTTCCCTACACAAGCTCTCTCTCTTGCCATTGCCACGCAAGTGCTTTTCGCCTTCTGCCATGATTGTGAGGCCTTCCTAGTTATGTGGAACTGAAAGTCCATTAAACCTCTTTCTTTTTGTAAATTGTCCAGTCTTAGGTATATCTTTATCAGCAGCATAAAAATGGACTAATACACAATTTCCAAAAAGTTTCTCATTCTGTAGGTTGTGTGTTTACTCTGTTGACAGTTTCTTTTGCAGTGCAGAATCTCTTTCGTTTAATTAGATGCCATTTGTCAATTTTTGCTTTTGTTGCAATTGCTTTTGTCATCTTCATCATGAAATCATTGCCTGTGTCATATCTATGTCTAGGATGGTATTGCCTAGGTTGCTTTCCAGAGTTTTTATAGTTTTGGGGTTTACACATAAGTACAGGTATCCCTTCGATAAACTGGTTTTTCTTTGTATAAATATCCAATAGTGGGATTGCTGGATAGTATGGTAGTTCTATTTTTAGTTTTAAGAGAAATCTCCATACTATTTTCCAAAATCGCTGTACTAATTTACACTCCCAGGTATGTGGTTCTTTTTGTTAACACAGTTCATACAGGAAATGGCCTGCTTTCTTTTATATATTTATTGTATATGTTTAAGATATAAAATATGATGTTTTGATGTACATATATATATATATATAAAATGAAATTACTACAGTCAAGCTAATTAACAGATCTGTTTTTCACATATAAACAACATATATAAACACTCTCCCTCTCTATATATATGTATATATAAATCCTATATATATAGTCATTCTGAGTAGAAGTTGTCTTGTTTCCCCAACTTAATGTGTATCAATAAGGAATCTTAATTGTAGTTAATTGAAAAGAACCTTGATCCTGTATTCTATATCTAGAGCAAATGAAAATTCTGGCAGAATCTAGATAAGCAGCCAATACCTTAGATGGAATGGAGGCTGAAAAAGCAAGCTCATGGCATTTTTATTTAGTTTACTAAGAAAGAGACTCTGCCTCCCAATGGGCTCATACAGCAGAGAATTTCCCACAAATAGGAAGGAGAATCCACAGGCATGGCAGCAAACAGAATTTCATTATCTCTACAATCTGCTCATTTGTGTGACCAACACCAACATAATTTTTCAAATTCATAAATATTAAACTTAAAAATCCTGCCTAACCTACAATGCAATTGTCCCTTGTAATTCAAAAATAATCTTTTCTAATAGCAGATAATGGCCAATATTTTCCTCAGTCACTTCATTCAGCACCAAGGCCAGGACTCTGGCTAATTATTTCTATAGTTCTGTTGCAATCCTCTCTCAATAATGTATAATCTGTAGATTAAATTGTAATGTTATCCATCATTAACATACTACATCTAAAATATCTGAATCGATGGAAAGAAAAGAGCAAGACAGCACAAGAACAAGAACTCACACTCATTTTTCTAAAATTGATGACGGTGTTTCCAATTCAGTTGAGATATTGTTGTGACCCCCAGCAGAAGCATTTCTTCCTTAGCACTAAGATTTCCAAGTCATCCAAACTCAGAGTCATAGACCTGGGAGCAAATATTTTTGAGTCTCATGGGTTGTTAAATTAATCTGAGACAGTAACTCTGTCAAGCATTCCTAGTGTGCCCTTCAAATTCTCTCGAGCCTCACTCTCACTCAAGCCCCTGCAATGGTAACTAGTTCCACACAGGCTTCAGTGGACTTTGTGTAGATGCAACATGAAACCCTTCATCTTGAGCCTGTGTCATGTCCTTCTTGTTTCTTGTACCAGAGCATCTCTGATGCTATGTTACAGGCAATGCAGGAGTCTATTCAGCACTCACTCATGTGGAGTCCAGAAGGGTGAGTCAAAACTCTAAAATCACGTTTTTCCCGTAGAAGTGGAAGCCCATGAATAAAAGTTTCCATAATTTTTGTTCCCAGGAGCCACTTCTGAGATGCATTTCATAAGTCTTCTTAGAATGTACTGCAAGTTTAAGTACTTTTTGCCCACAGTGGTGACTGACTTAAAAATGCATACTTGTTTTGAGTTTGCCACATTCATTCTAATTCACTCCTTCTGCTACTCTTTCCTGCTCCCAAGTTCACTTAGCAAATAAAAGATTTACACAAGCTTGTATACAGGTCCTTCTCTCTCTCTCTCTCTTTTTTAAAGATGGAGTTTCACTCTTATTGCCCAGGCGAGAAAGCAATGGTGCAATCTCAGCTCACTGCAACATCTACCTCCTGGGTTCAAGTGATTCTCCTGCCTCAGCCTCCTGAGTAACTGTGATTACAGGCATGTACTACCATGCCCGGCTAATTTTGTATTTTTAGTAGAGATAGGGTTTCTCCATGTTGGTCAGGCTAGTCTTCAACTCCTGATCTCAGGTGATTTGCCTGCTTTGGTCTCCCAAAGTGCTGGGATTACACATGTGAGCCACTGCATGCGGCTTCAGGTCCTTCTTTCAAAGACACTCAGGTTAAAAGGAAATAGCTTATATTCCCACACGCTTATTTGGGGCCTTCTAAATATCGACTTAGAAGTAAAGAAGTAAGTGTATTTGGTTTTGGTTCCGACTATATATCACTTTGTAAGATGATACATCAGTCTTGTAAGTTGTCTGTAGCTAATATTGTAAAACATACTTTAATAAGACATCATACTGCTTTATGCAACCAGTTGTTTCTGGATGAAGCAGTATGTGGTAAGACTAGTAAAGTCAATGACAATTATTTTATCGCCTTAATTATGTCTTAGGCATAACTCCAAGTAATAATTAATTCTATAAATGATATCATTGTGTGGGATAGGGCATTCAGTAATTTCATGGATTGTTGTTGGAAAAAGCAGGATAGGCAGGGCAAAAAAGTCCAAACTAATATAGCTATTTGTTCCAATATGGAAAAATTGAAGCTCCTTTGATTGTTAAATGTGTAACATGCAATCAGTTTGACACCCTCCACTTGGCTGGCCCCCCAAAGAGTTAAGGTTTGATTAGCTGGTGCTATTGAAAAATTAAAATTCATCAATGGCAGTAGGTTGATGAAACTTAATGAGAAGAAATTTAGGTTTTGAGCCCATTCCTAGTCTTTATTCTTTCCATTCTCATCACTTCAAATCTTTTTCCTTCTGCTGTGGAATAGCCCACATCTGGTATCAAATTTTATATGTGTGTTCTTAATCCGAGCAACAAAAGCTGCATTTCTTGAATTTTTAAAAAAGCTTATTAATCAGATCGCTCAATCTATGTCAATTATCCACTCCCAAGCTTCAGTATCTGCCATTGTGAGCCTCCCTTGTGGGAAGCAATCTCATTAGTTGGGGAAGTCCCCAAATACAGAAAGGGTTTCTAAGATGTTTACTAGGATATCTCGTTTTGTGTTATTGATGTGGCTGTTGCTCTTAGTTACGATGCACATTTTTTCTTTCAAGAAGGCTAATTCTGACTCAGGTTATTTGAAATTAAGAAACCTAAACCTGCATCACAACATGGATATAGTGTATAATAAAGAACTGAATTATATTTCCTGATTGCATCGTCATCATTCAACAAGTTTTTATTGACTGTCTTTCTTTGCCAGGCACTGCTTTAGAGTCTGTGGATACAAAGAGATTGAGATGAACTTTGCCACAGTGCACGAGGTGCTTACAGTCTGCTAGGAGGGGATCAAATAACCAATTAATTATATCTGCAATAACTACTCTGAAAAAAATACATGATACTATGAGAACAAATAATGAGAAAATGGGGTTTGTCCTTCTGGTTTATGGCAGGAAGACTGAGGAAATTACATTTACAATAAATCCTGGAAAAATAAAAATAAAGGGGCATCAACAAAAGAAGGAAGGTATGTTTGTACCAAAGTCGCACGATCCTTAACTATTATTCTTTACTAGTCAAATAGCTTCCTATTTCTTTATGTTTAGTTAATATAGATACATCGTTATTTATAGATTATCTGTGTTCATGCTGAGCTTAATTTAACTACAGTTCTATAAAAATATAAAATATAATAAAACACATTTTATGCAGAAAGGAATCACCCATATGGAATAATGATATTGTTCACTTGCCCCAGAAATTCTATGGAAATGGGTATCTCCAATTTATTGGACAGGAGGTTTTGTCATCTGCTGTAGTGTCAATGTTTTCCTCAATGAGAGCCTAATGTACTATTCGAATCATTGCTTTTCTGTAAAAAGAAAGTTAAAATTCTGCTGATATTTTACTCCCTCTGCACTTTCCATTTTGGCAGTTTGGCTTTCTGGCTGGTTACTTTAATCATTTTAAGTGCTTGAACTAAGAACCCATTTAACACTTTCCATTAATAAAGAAAAATGTGGTCCAGGAATACCTAACTTAAAATCTTAGCGGTCATATAGTTTAACCTCCATCCAATTCAGGGAACTCTGCATCACTTGTCTGACAGGTGGTATTCTAGATCTTCTTAAAATCTTCTAATGATGGAGAGTTCTCTGACATTAAAAGGAAAAAAAAAAAAAAAAAAAAAAAAAAAGCCCTTATGTGCTTGAGCCAGCACAATCAACTCTAAGATCTGGACATTATACATCTGTATCAGTTAGAATAGATGCAAAGATAAGTACCTGAACACCCAAATGCACAGTGGATCAAACACCCAATATTGTTTTTATGTACAAAAAAAAAAAAATAGTCTTGAAGGTAGCAGGAAGGGCTGGTACAGTGGATCCACAAAGTCATCAGGCACCTAAGGACTTTGGTCCCTTCCAGGTCCAGACTACCAAACCTATGCTTTCAAAGCATGAATCAAGATGGCTGCTATAGCTTCAGCCATCAGGTCTATATTTCTTCACTGGCCAGAATATAGTCACATGAAATGCCTGATAGAAAGGGTGCCAAGAAATGTAATATTTAACCTAGGTATCCATATGCCCACAAAATATTTGGAGCTCCTATTACTAAGAAAGATGCAGAGAATGAGACATGGAAGAGGCTAGAGTTTAAGCTTTTTCTGTAAAAGGGCAGATAGTGCTGAAGAGGATGTGGAGAAATAGGAATGTTTTTACACTGTTGGTGGGAGTGTAAATTAGTTCAACCACTGTGGAAGACAGTGTGGTGATTCCTCAAAGATCTAGAACCAGAAATACCATTTGACCCAGCAATCCCATTACTGGGTATATACCCAAAGGATTATAAATCATTTTACTATAAAAACACATGCACACATATATTTACTGCAGCACTGTTCACAATAGCAAAGACTTGGAACCAACCCAAATGCCCATCCATGACAGACTGGATAAAGAAAATGTCACATATATACACCATGGAATACTATGCAGCCACAGAAAAGGATGAGTTCACGTCCTCTGCAGGGACATGGATGAAACTGGGAACCATCATTCTCAGCAAATTAACATGAGAACAGAAAACCAAACACTGCATGTTCTCACTCATAAGAGGGAGTTGAACAAAAAGAACACATGGACACAGGGAGAGGAACATCATACACCAGGGCCTGTCAGGGGATAGAGGGCTAGGGGAAGGATAGCATTAGGAGAAATACCTAATGTAGATGATGGGTTGATGGGTGCGGCAAACCAGCATGGCACATGTATACCAATGTAACAAACCGGCATGTTCTGTACATGTATCCCAGAACTTCAAGTATATTAAAAAAAAAAAAAAAAAAAAAAAAAAGGGGGGGCATATAGTAAATTCTTTCAGCTATATGGTTCTCAATCACAAATACGCAACTTTACCATTGTAGTGAGAAAGCAGCCATAGCCAATATATAGGTGAATAAATACACTGTGTTCCAATACAAGTTCATTTACATAAACAAGAAGTGGGCCAGATTTTGCCTTATTGTTAACTGACCCCTAAACAGACAAATAGTAAACTATGCCCCATTTATTAATGCATCTGAAGATACCATTTTGTTGATAAGGTACTTAACTAAATCCTTAATTCCATTTTACATGAAATGCTGATTAATTAGTGATGACATTTTTAAAAATTTAAGTGTATCTCCTCACATTTGTATTTTCCTTACATTTGTCATTTATATATTCCCTCTTTTCTGACATTGGTAAATCTGTTAAGCATGCCGTCAACGTTTTCTTTCAAATTGCTGATGATAATGTTGGACAGCATAATGATATGCAGTAAGAGTTTCAGAGATCTCTTTCACAGTTCAGCAAATACACATTTATTGAGAAAAGATTATACACCAAGCACTAAATTAATCACTGAAGCTTTAACAGCATCCAGGATGAAGCACTTGCTCTTTGGAACTATGCAGTACAGACCAATATTTAAAGTTTGGAAGTGAATCAGAGTCATGAAGGGAGCTTGTTCAAAGTGTAGATTCTCGTAGAACACCTCGAGTAATTCTAATTCATTTGTTTTATGGTGGGACTAGTGCCAGGACATTTTTATTTATTATAGAACACACACCCTGGTGGTTTTGATATAGTCCATGATTTAGAACCCAGTACTATTTTTTTTAGAGGAGATGTCATTAAGACCAATTTCCCTATCTTGCCTGCAATGGTATTATGAGAAGTTTACCTAATCCATGGCTAACTTCAAACTATACTCTGTGTATCCACTGGCCTTCTATTTCTAAGATTATATTCCTATTTTTAATGTGAGGTTAATGGCTTTCACTTAATCTTTCTTAAGTAATCACAAATAACAAATGTTAACAGTTACTAAAGCTTCCTCTATACCCCAACAGAGTGCTCAATACTTTACACATATTGCCTTATATAAACCTCAAACAATCACATGATACAGCACTGTTATTAACCATATTTTACAGATTAATAAACTGAGGCCTAGAGAGCTGAATAATTGCCCAGGGTCACAACACCTATGAGTACAAAAGCAATGGTATAAACACAAATTCATATAACCTAGTACATGCTTTAAATCATTCTTCCCTACTATGTCTCTACAACTTTTCAACATTTTTCTGAATTTTATTGGATTTAAATGAGATTATTAAACCAAGTGATCTGGACTACATCATTTCTTACTTAAAAAAGGCATCTCGAACCAGAAACAAAATAATACATACTGTATTATTTTATTTCTAGAAAGTAAAAACAAGCAAAATAAATTCAGGCTAACATCAGGATAGTGGCTACCATTAGAGGGGGTAGCGAGTAAAAAGGGGGATTTTAATTAAGGGGACATGAGGGGGCTTCTAGGATGCCCAATATGTTATATTTATGATCTCACTGCTCTTACACGGCTATGTTTATTTGGAAAATTACTGAGATGTGTAATTACCTTTATGTTTATCATATTAAATAGAAAGCGAAAATATACCTTGTGCATGCCTGTCTACCAAAAATGATGTATTGGAGTATATGTAAAATGATACATAAACTAAATGCTTTGGAAAACATTATTCCTATGGTTCTAAACTCTGGATGCTCATGAAAATCACATGAAAATATTCCTGGACATACACATCCTCCTAAGTCTAACTGGAAGAAGTTTAACAGGAAGAAGTTAAATCCCTGAATAGACCAATAACAGGTTCTGAAATTGAGGCAGTAATTAATAGCCTACCAACAAAAAAAGTCCAAGACTAGACAGAGTCACAGCCAAATTCTGCCAGGGGTACAAAGAGGAGATGGTACCAATCCTTCTGAAACTATTCCAAGCAATAGAAAAAGAGGGAATCCTCCCTAACTCATTTTATGAGGCCAGCATCATCCTGACACCAAAACCTGGCAGAGACACAACAAAAAAAAGAAAATATCAGGCCAATATGCCTGATGAATATCGATGCAAAAATCCTCAATAAAATTCTGGCAAACTGAATCCAGCAGCACATCAAAAAGCTTATCCACCAAGGCGAAGTCGGTTTCATCCCTGGGATGCAAGGCTGGTTCACCATATGCAAATTAATAAACATAATCCATCACATAAACAGAACCAATGATAAAAACCACGTGATTATCTCAAGAGATGCAGAAAAGCCCTTCAATGAAATTCAATACCACTTAATGCTAAAAACTCTCAATGAACTAGGTATTGATGAAACACATCTCAAAATAATAAGAGCTATTCATGACAAACCCACAGCCAGTATCATACTTAATGGGCAAAAGCTGGAAGCATTCCCTTTGTAAATCAGCCCAGATAAGGATGCCCTCTCTCATCCCTCCTATTCAACATAGTATTGGAAGTTCTGGCCAGGGCAATCAGGCAAGAGAAAGAAATAAAGGTATTCAAATAGGAAGAGAGGAAGTCAAATTGTCTCTGTTTGCAAATGACATGATTGTACATTTAGAAAATCCCATCATCTCAGCCCAAAATCTCCTTAATCTGATAAGCAACTTCAGCAGAGTCTCAGGATACAAAATCAATGTGCAAAAATCATAAGCATTCCGATACACCAATAACGGAGAGCCAGATCACAAGTGAACTCCCGTTCACAATTGCTGCAAAGAGAATTTTTAACCATAGGAATCCAACTTACAAGGGATATAAAGGACCTCTTCAAGGAGAACTACAAACCACTACTCAAGGAAATAAAAGGAAGCACAAACAAATGGGAAAACATTCCATGCTCATGGATAGGAAGAATCAGTATTGTGACAATGGCCATATTGCCCAAAGTAATTTATAGATTCAGTACTATCCCCATCAAGCTACCACTGACTTTCTTCACAGAATTAGAAAAAACTAAATTTCATATGGAACCAAAAAAGAACCTGTATAGCCAAGACAATCCTAAGCAAAAAAAACAAAGCCAGAGGCACCATGCAACCTGACTTCAAACTATACTACAAGGTTACAGTAATTGAAGCAGCATGATACTAGTACCAAAACAGATGTACAGACCAATGGAACAGAAACGGAGGCCTCAGAAATAACACCACACCTCTACAGCCATCTGATCTTTAACAAACTTGACAAAAACAAGCTATGGGGAAAGGATTCCCTATTTAATAAATGCTGTTGGGAAAACTGGCTAGTCATATGCAGAAAACTGAAACTGGGCCCCTTCCTTACACCTTACACAAAAATTAACTCAAGATGGTTTAAAGATTTAAATATAAGACCTAAAATCATAAAAATCCTAGAAGAAAACCTAGGCAATACCATTCAGGACATAGGCATAGGCAAAGACTTCATGACTAAAACACCAAAAGCAATGCCAACAGAAGCCAAAATTGATAAATAAGATCTAATTAAACTAAAGAGCTTCTGCACAGCAAAAGAAACTATCATCAGAGTGAACAGGCAACCTACAGAATGGGAGAAAGTTTTTGCAATCTATCCATCTGACAAAGGGCTAATATCCAGATACAAAGAACTTAAGCAAATTTACAATTGAAAAAAAAAAAAAACAAAAACATCAAAAAGTGGGCAAAGTATATGAACAGACACTTCTCAAAAGAAGATATTTATGCAGCCCAAGAACGTAAAAAAAAAAAAAAAAAAAAAAACAGAAAAAAACTCATCACTGATCATTAGAGAAATGCAAATCAAAACCACAATGAGATACCGTCTCACACCAGTTAGAATGGCAATCATTAAAAAGTCAGGAAACAACAGATGCTAGAGAGGATGTGGAGAAATAGGAACACTTTTACACTGTTAGTGGGAATATAATTTAGTTCAACCATTGTAGAAGACACTGTGGTGATTCCTCAAGGATTTAGAACCAGAAATACCATTTGACCCAGCAATCCCGTTACTGGGTATATATCCAAAGGATTATAAATCATTCCACTATAAAAACACATGCACACGTATGTTTATTGCAGCACTGTTCACAATAGTAAAGACTAGGAACCAACCCACATGTCCACCCACGATAGACTGCATTAAGAAAATGTGGCACATATACACCATGGAATACTATCAGTCATAGAAAGGATGAGTTCATGTCCTTTGCAGGGACATGGATGAAGCTGGAAAACATCATTCTCAGCAAACTAACATGAGAACAGAAACCAAACACTGCAGGCTCTCACTCATAAGTGGGAGTTGAACAATGAGAGCAATGAATATAGTGAGGGGAACATCACACACCAGGGCTTGTCAAGGGTGTGGGGGCCTGGGGGAGGGATAGCATTAGGAGAAATACCTAATGTAGATGACTCATTAAGGGGTTCAGCAAATCAGCATGGCACGTGTATACCTAGGTAGCAAACCTGCACGTTCTGCACATGTACCCCAGAACTTAAAATGTAACAAATAAAATCACATGAGAACATTTTTAGAACTTTATCTCAGAGATTTTGATACAAAGTGGAGCAAGGGTATTTTATTTTAAAAGGCTACCAGGTGATTCTCATATGTAGCCAGGTTTGAGAAGCACTGTTCTATTCTACAGAATTCTCTTCTAATTTTCTACACATTTATGTAGACCAGGAGACAAGAAGGAACTGAATGGCTCAGGCTCTGGTCTTGCAGATCCTTGCAGAAACAAAGTGGAGGAGGAAGATGCATAGACATTGTGGGAGCAAGGGAGGGGTAATTAGTTGAGTCAATATTCAGGGGTATTTAGAAAGTAACATAGGCACCTAAGGCTTTTTCCTGCTTACATAAATGAAAATAAAATGACCTTTAATC